>NW_007009537.1:635777-684075 GCF_000164805.1 Carlito syrichta | reverse complement strand
GCAATCCACTCACCTCAGCCTCCCAAAGTGTGGGATTACAGGCTGAGTCACTGAGCCCGGTTTCTAATTTCTAAAGTATGTATTGGTCAAGCATTTCTATGTGTTTTTCCTCCATGTTACTTAAAATTTATAATGACTTTTTACTGATTAAGATTGGATACAATATGCATCAGAGGACTAGTATAAATTTTTTTACCACAATCATAAAACAGCAAAATGTGTTCATTTAAGACATTGTATAATGTTCAACATCAAATTCCATATCCATAGGCTTCATTGCATTAAACATATTTCAGCATTACATAAGAACATACAATTATCCCTCACTTAAACATTTGCATCATGTCATTTTTTTAATGGTGTCTTCAAAGAACTTGCGTTAATTTTCCAAAATAGCACACTTTTTCACAGTAACAAAAAATGCTGTATTTTGAGTCTATGCTGTAATTCCCCACGTCCCAAACCCTGTCACCAACCCATGACAGAGTGTGCCCAGCAATACTGCTGAGGATGCTTGCTCCCCACCCACGGTTTTCTTCATCCCTTTGTCTGTGAACTTATCCATGTGTGTAACTGATATGGATTGGAATATTGTTATGACCCTATATATAAACATGTGTCTAAAGAATAATAAAAATGTGGTTTGCACCACTATTAAAAGATGGGTCAATAAATTATTTGCAAGAGCACAGGGAAAAGTCAGTGAGGATGACAGAGATAGAGCCAAAGACAGAACAAATATTCTTTATTGCCATGTATGGTTCTAAGGAAGATACTTTTAGGATGGTCTTTGCTAGAGACTCAGCAATAAAATGTCTTACTATACAGCGTATTACACTATGGTAATATTCCTTCTGCATAAGACCTTCATACTTTAAGACATATTTGGGAGTAATAAATTAAGGGTATGAAGTGGGGGAAGGAGTATCAGTGTGCTTTATTTCTTAAAGTAATCATTCACTTATTTTCATTCTGCAGCACCATATAAAATTAGTGGAAGGTTTACTACAAAAGAGTATGTTATGGAATGTTCTTTTATTTGTCATATATTTTTAGCTAATTTATCAAAATTATTTTACATACATTTGGAAGAAGTATGATTATTCATTAATTCCACATACATATTCTTTATAGAAGATAAAGGGGACATTCTTCTTTGTCAAAGATTAAAGCATAATGCCATTTATTCTGTCTTTAAATGGCCTTGCTGTGCCTGTGATACTTTAGAATAGCTAAATGAGCAGCATATTTTCAAATTGGAAGTCTTAGAAAAAAAATGAATGTCTGTTCACGGCAATAGCATTGATTAAAGAAACCAATATGGAAAAAATTCCTATGGCTAAAAAAAAAAAAAAATTCTATTCTAATAGAATAGTCAGTGGACATTCTGCATTCAGAGATTTTTTTTGTGTGTTATTCCAACAATTAAATATCTCACATAATTTTTATTTTAAAATGGAAACATTCACCCTGGAAAAGTATTATTAGTGACTATAGATCAGTATTGTGATTCAAAGATTCTTGAGAACCTGGTTAAATACTTGGAAGTTTTCTCAGGAAAAAAGGCATATTTTGCATAGAATTGCAGTGGTATCCTGAAAACTCACCATGGAATCTAAATTAAGAACCTATTATGTAGATATAGTTCTAAGTTAATTCAATGAATAACACATCAGATTACATTGCCCATTAGTCAAAACTTAAAAATTATTATTCATTAGCCAAATTAGTCAATTAAATAACTCCTCCTCTCCCCCCCACCACATACACACCATTCTTGAGCACCCACTGGATATAATAAGGCCCTGGGCTAGGTAATACTCCAGCATGAGTTTCGGTGAGATGAACTTTTACTTCACAGTGTGTCACATCCCAATTCTTTCTAGTAGTGAGCAGCAGCATCCTATGTCCTATTACAAAGCTCACAAAGCCAGGCAATTCACATCTACATTCTCCATCTTCATCCTGGCCAGCAGTTGGGATTGAAGGCTGTTCCCTTGTGGTGAAACTCCTAGCAGGGCTGGTAGAAACTACTCTTGGCAAAGCTCACAAAGCACAGGCTTGCTCTTACTTTGTTGTGGTCATTCATTAGTAACCTAGTGATTGTCTTGGATTGACTATGGAAAGAAAATTCAAGACCTCAACAAAAACAGCTCAGTGAGGTAGATTTCTGTAAGTAGCTGGCCCTTTCAGACACTTTCCAGAATTATTTGTCCCTGGCTTCTTTTAAGGCTTGTTTTTAGGAACATAATTTCCAAAAATAAGTTAACCACATTCTACAGAATTGGTTTACATTAGTTTCTGGATACCTAGCTCATTCCAGCATGTAAGTTGAGAAACAGGAGCCTCCAGACTGTGTATATTGTTGAGGTCAGTGATCCCTCAAAGCACACTCAGGAATAAGCAAAACAAAGCCCCATATTTATACAAAGCCTATAGACACGACACAGCACCAATTGTTTGATGGTATTTGCTTAGGTCCATCAGGAAGCAGAGATGATGCCTTCTTGAGGGTCTCATACCACCACAGTGCCATTCCACTTAGGGAGTATATGCTGAACTGCCTGAAGCTTGAACTTTGCATTGGTGAATGCAATATGCTGACATCAAGACCTATATAAGTCTTACATGGGACCTATATAGGTAGGTCCGATCAGCCCACTGCATCCATTGGTGAATGCAATATGCTGACATCAAGACCTATATAGGTCTGACATGGGACCTATATAGGTAGGTCCGATCAGCCCACTTCTTGATGTCAGCATACAAATAGCTCCTCTATGGTACAGTAGGTCCCACTGAACTGTGGAAAATTATAGGCAGTTCATCAGGAGGCAACTGTGGCTACATAATTCCAAATTGTGCATAGAATCAGGTAATAAGCTTCTTTAGTTCCAGAAGAGATTGTTTCTTCTACCTAATCCACCCATTATTTTGGTTACCCAGGCCTGAGAGAGGCTGTAGGGCATGAAGTTTCTGAGAGGTGGCAGAGATGGCTGGAAGCACCATTCACTGGCCTAACTCCCCTTGGCCATCAAACCTGCACATACTTTGGAGAAAAAATTTTAGAGAATGTTCTTATTAATTTTCCCACCAATCCTCCTCTTTAACCTTCCTCCGAACAGGCCATGATTTCTCTAAAGTCATGGAGTTGAGATGAAGACAAAAATCAAAACAATTTCTAGGTTTGCTGGCATCTTTAAAATGACAGGGTCTATAGATAAGTGAAACAGAAGGCTTTTATATTTGGAACTCAAAGCATATATAATGTTAAGGTGTAATATGCTTTAAATTATTTTTTACTACAGTAGTTCCATTGATTGTTAACTTCCAATGTGCAGACCCCACTAACATCTGTATTTTATAGCTAAGCTTTTTGAATATTTTCCACTACTAGGTGAATTATATTAGTGTTGCATACTTTACTTGTACAGTTGGGAGGAAGTACTGTATATTCAACAATAACAACAAAATAATGACTTTATTTTGACTCTCCTTTTTTTTTAAGTATACATTTTAAAACTTAGTCCCTGACAACTGATATGAAATTGTCTTTGTGTAGATCAAGTCATTTGTCAGTGAAGGAAGAGGATGATTTGGAGAGCAGAGATACTCACACGATGTGAGCCAAGTTGAGTGGCTTTTCAGGCTGATCTGGGAACATAGGGTGCAACGGTTCACGGCTGGAAGCACAGCTCAGGGACTTGCTTAATGCATTGGTTAGCTTCTTAGCAGGTGATTTCTGGAGAGAAGAAAGGTAGAAGTGATAACAACGAATGTTTATGCAATATTTTATCAAATTATTTGCTTTTCATAACAGAGTAGAAGTGGTAACTAATGTTTATGTGGTATTTTATCAAATAATTTGCTTTTCATAATAGACATGCATTAATTCAATAATTCCTTTTGAATCCCTAATCTAAGTCTGGATGTTTGCTCAAGGCTGGGACTGGAGTGATAGAACAAGCTACCTCCTGTTGCTTCGTTTCAGCAAAAACTGTAATACATGGAAGTAGTCATTGTTCCTGGGGCACCTGAACTGGGTCTTAATGAATCAGCAGAAATCTTTCTGACCCAAAGTCAGGAGACTGGGAAGGTCATTTAAGATGATGGAAGCAACAACGGCAAAGGAAGAAGGAAGAAGAGAGCCCTTCTGGGAAAAAAAAAGCAGGAAGCAGATCACCAAAGACCTTGTATGGCACATCAAGGACTGCATCTTTTTCCCCAGGGCAGAAAGAGATAACAGGTCGTTTAAATCATAGGGGTGACAGCATCATATTTAATTCTAGAAGAGTTGCTCCCACTTAAGAATAGAAAATGGTTTGTGAGGGAACAGGAATGAAAGAGAGATGAGCAGAAGGTTTTGCAGATATCCAGATGCGAGGTGTTTCAGGTGTGGCTGATCACATTCAGTTAGGAGTAAAAATGAAACTTCAGTCTTTAGAATTTAAAATTCATGTTCTTTCCAGGGCATCCTACTACCTCTTTTCCATTTAGACTGTTGTGATGTTTATCTTAATGTCACACAGTCAAAATTATAGTTAAAAAAACAGCCTACCACATATAATAAAACTTTAACCAAATCATTGTTTTCCATAAGAAGCCACTTATAATTTTTTCTAGTTCTTTTACACCTGGAGTCCCTAATAGGTAATATAATGAAGTGACTTTTGTCCACATTATTTGAAAGCTAAGTAAGGGGCCAGGTGTGGTGACTCATGCTTATAATCCCAGCACTTTGGGAAGCTGAGGCAGGAGGATCACTTGACCCCAGGAATTCGAGACCAGCCTGGGTGACAGAGTGAAACTCTGTCTCTAAAAAACAAAAGGCAACAAGAAAGAAAGGTAAGCAATGAATGCATGTTTAAGAAGTCCCTCTTTGGCTTTTGCTAAGAGATGTCATTCTTAGAACACTTAAAACAACAGTAGCAACAGTTTCTCACCCCATTAACCAAAGGGCTCTTTGTCTTCTTGAGAAGTCTGATTTTGCTTTGTAGAGACGGTGCCCTGTCATATAATTTTAGAGTTCACAACTCCTAAGAAAGAGGCTTCTTATGTGGCTTTAGCATTTATATAAAACAACAAAAAATGATTAGTCTTCAAACACCAACCCTCCAGGATCTGGGACAGATGTTTGAAAACTGGAAATATATTGAAAATTAGAAAATAGGAAGTGTTAGCCTCCTGTCTTCTAGATTAAATTATAGTTCATGATCTGTGTTACTATATCTATCCTTAGCATATGGCGTGACAAACAGCAAGGGGTGGCAATTGAACTGGCATGAAGTTCTCAGTATATTCTGCCTTAGTGAAGAACTATCACTTATATTCAGAACTGGATTGGTGATGAACTACTAGCATATTTAAGTTGAATATCAATTCCCAACAATAATTTCTAGAAAAACATTCTGATTTAAAATGCTTATTCTGAAGACCTTCTTTTGTTTTTTTGCTTTCTTTTTTAGACTTTATTTTATTTTAAAGATGTGCGGTGTAAGTCAGGATTAAGTAATCAATGTGCTGGTGAAGTTTGGGCCTCCAACTGGTCCTCCCTCCCCCTGGTTTAGGATCAGGTACCCTTTATGTTGTTATGTGCTTCCCTCTCCTTCCTCCCTTCCCTGGCAGTGTCCCACGACTGCCAATCCCTTCCTTATGCTATTGTGAGTAATGTTCAGGTCCCGTTTATGAGTGAGAACACGTAGTATTCGGTTCTTTGCTTTTTTTTTTTTTTCCAAAGAACATGTTACTGTTTCAGTAAAGACTACAGGTTGAATTGAAATACATTACAATATAGAAAACCCCATAAAGAGGTTGCATTTTCTTGCGATAGAAAAAAATCTATTTCTACTCCAAGGGGGGCTTGAAGGGGCTGCCTGTATATCCCACAAAAACTAGTCTATGCATAGAGCAGTCCTGGAACAGATGCATAAGAACAACATTGCTGGAACTGATCTTTGAGTCTGACTAGGATAGAGGGCAGAAAAACCGTAAACCATTTGAACAGCAAGCCCACTGAAACAGTCAGATTGTCTCCCATAGACCCACTGCCTCGTGCTCCTGAAACACATCCATCACACACTCACATGCCACCTTTACCAAGTTGGTCATTTACACAATTCTTGAAAAGGTGATTTGCTAATATAACCACAATCTCCCCTACCCATGCTCTGCAAAAAAGCAAAATGGAACAGTATTAAGTCCACACTCTCATATACTTTTCTTAATATTCCAGTCATGCATGTGACTCCAGAATCTAAGAAAAAATGAAACTAACAATGATTTTTAAGTAATTCCCACAAAAACAAACCTGGGAAAAAATTTTAACTTACTGTGAATATGAGACTGTGTTCCAGAAGGTGCTTGCTGTTCAGTTGTTATTTAAATCAGCACTGAATTATCTATATTCCAAGAAGTAACATAGTTTGAGTCTTCCTATATTTTAAGTCTTAGGATGCTATACTGGGTTCAGAAGAATAAATAAGAGACTCCAGGATGGGAGGAAGGAGGAATGAATGTTAGAGTTGGGGTAGAGGGTACGTTTGCCCCTTAATTCTGTCACCATCCTTAGTGTTCCCTTTTATTCTGGACAGCACGCACACATCCAACTGTAAGTACTGCCTGGACCTCGCCTTACCCATGACGTGTACTCTTTCATTTGGTGCTGGTTGCTATGGGAACCACCGGCATGTCCCCTCCAGAAGCAGTCCTGACAGAGCTGGTAATTGTGACACTGCTGGCATCGGTAGCGAAATCCCATCATACTCTCACTGTGGCAGTAGGAACACTCAACCGGATGGAAGACTGAGGGGGAAGTAAGTGAAGGAAAAATAAAGCAAAAGCATGAGCTACAATAAAGAAAAGTACAGTCTAACCGAAACTGCATTTTCCTGCTGTGTGCCATGATTTCAGATAATAGTCGATGCTGGCTCAGAGAAGCATTTAGTTCACTTCTGGATTCTCACTACCCTTTCAAATGTGTTTGGGGGAGGAAGAAATGAAATGGGATGGAGAAGAGGTGTCCTTTTAACAACCCAAATCTCTGTAATGCCATTTGCTTTTTCTGCCCCTATCACTAACACTACAAGAATTTAAATTACTCAAATTGACTTGTTTTGACCCAGAACTGCTCTCTGTCTCCAGGAGACCAGCACAGCTCCCTGGGAGACCCAGAAACACAAGGGGTGGTTACATTGTTCAGTGGGAAGAAAGCAAATATTAGAGAAATGTAGAATGAGAGGAAGAAGAAAGAAAGAAAAAAGGGGGTAGAGTGGAAAAACTGGATGAGAGAATTGAGTTATATTTTAATAAATAGAGTGGTTGATGGTCTTATTTTTTCTCTTTATTTTATTATAGAGATGTGGGGTACAAGTCAGGATTAGGCACATTAGTAGTCTACGTGCAGGAGAAGTTTAGGCCTCCAACTGGTCCTCACTTCCCCTGGTTTAGGGTCAGGTACCCTTTGGGATCATCACATGCCTTCCCCCACCTTCCGTCCCCTGGCAGTGTCCTGCGCCTGCTAATCCCTCCCTTGTATCATTGAGATGAATGTTCAGGACCCACTTATAAGTGAGAACATGTGGAACTCAGTTCTTTGTTTCTGTGATAGATCACTAAGTATGATGGTCTCAAATCCATCCAGTTTGCTGCAAAGCCCATAATTTTGTCCCTTATGGCTGTGCAATACTCCATCATGTATATATACCACATTTTCTTTATCCAGTTCACTTTTGATGGTCAGGAGGGTTGGCTCCATTTTTGCTATTGTGAATAGTGCGGCAATAAATATGTGTGTGCAGGTATCTTTTTTGTAGAACGAAAAGGCACTCCACGTGTGTTCCCAGAAGGGGGATTGCTGGGTCATAAGGAAAGACATAGAATGGGCTTATTTAATGAGTGGAGTTGCCTTCACCCAATAAGCAATTTTTTTTTTCTTTTCTGAGGCAGGCGGAGAGGACCCAAATGATGTGTAAATTATCTGAAAACAGTTTTAATTCATAGAGCTGAAAGATACTTAACTTCCTTTGGCAGGAAATTTGAATTATAAGGCAGGCAAGGTAGATTGAGATTTGAAGTTAATAAGTGATCAAATCAAAGTAATTGTCTACTTGCTGTAAACCAAAGATACTAAAACAATAATAATGGTTCTTGTCCTTGGTGAAATCATTCTCTGGCTAACCAGCCAGGAAAAATAATGCACATAAGAATAAATGACGATAAAAAACAAAGTGTAAAAACAAAGACATAACCAGTTCTGGATGTGTTGTCTGCTCAACATGCATTGAGCCTCCCTTTTCTGGATTTTGGAAAAGACTAGGTTAGGGCCTAGATTCAGGGACAACCGTTCCAGGACTGTGCCTAAGAAATTCCTCTATAACAGGAAGTTTGAAGAGAGAAGGGATAATCAGAAAATGAGTAGTTCTAGAACAGTAAACCGTAAACAGTAACACAAACTCATCCTGCATAATAATACGAGCCTTGATTGCTCTTGACTTCTGAATATGGATATGAAGCATTCAAAAGAATCAAGCCTGTTAGTGAAGGCAAAGAAATTAGTAAATTCATTCTTTAAATCTTCTATAGAGCAGAACAGGATAAACTCCTCACTTTCAACTTAGTGAGATGAAAGGTTAGATGCTGAAAGTTCTGTATGAGAAATAAAATTAAGCTAATTTTAGCTCCAATGTCTACTAAAGAAGTATATAGAAATTAGGCAATATAGAGAGGCTTTAGTTTCTAATAACAGGTACAGAATAAATGATTTCTGTGATTGCAAAGAAACTACTGGATTCATTCTTCATGTTTTCTCTATGAGCAAAATAGGATAAATTCATAACTTTTAACAAAGTGTGCTAAACAAGGGCAGATCCTAAAAATTCTGAATGAAAATTTAAAATTAAGCCACTTTTAGCTCCAACATATATTAAATAAATATATAGAAGTTAAGTAACGTAGAGAGAATAAGCTCCAGTCTTTAATAACAGATATGGGATGAATTATTTTCTATTCAACAGTGGAAAACTTTCAGAGCTACATTAAACAATAAATAGAAACATCTAAAGATTAAATGGAGCCACTGAATTGTTCCATGTTTAAATTTCTTTAAATCTTTGTTTTTAAAAATTTTTTTATTATTTATTTATTTTGAGTTGGAGTCTCACTCTGTTGCCCAGGCTGGAGTGCAGTGGTATGCTCATGGCCACCACAGTCTTGACTTGCTGGGCTCAGGTGACCCTTCCCATCTCAGTCTTCCAAGTAGCTGGGACTATAGGCATGTGCCATAAGACCCGGATAATTTTTTCATTTATTGTAGAGACGAAGTCTCATCAAGTTGCCCAGGCTGGTTTCAAACTCCTGAGCTCAGTCAATCCTCTTGCTTCTGCCTCCCAAAGTGCTGGGATTACAGTTGTGAGCCACCATGCCCACTAAATCTTTAAATACAGTTCCAAACTGTATTTCATATGTAAAACTTGATCTGTCAAAGGGAGTTACTTGCTTTAAAAAAAATGCTACAAAAGTTACATTTGCTCTTATCTTTGATGTAAGGACAATTATCGAAAGCTCACAATCTGAGCAAATGGCTAAAAATTAGCAGGGTGCTATCATTTAATTTTTTGCCATCTCTCTCATCTATTCCTGACTGAGAGCCTGAGAAGGAATAGTCAGTGCCATGTATACCAATATTGGAAATTCAGACATAAAATAAATACAATAAATGACACATTCCTTATTGAGGTTCTTTTGTTGTTGTTGTACCCAGTCTTTTAACCCCACCTGACTTGTAGTTGCGAGGAACACAATGAGATTTAATACATTTTTAGAACTGATAGTCCTAAACTTACAGTGGCCCTTTAAAGCCTTACTGATTAGAGAGGTGGGTTAGTTCTATCCTAACACAAGTAAGAACCACTAAATAGACTTCCCTAAACAATAACAGAGCTCAATAAGCTCAGGTATACCTGAGGATCTAATTTCAATAATTTGAAAAACTGCCTTTGCTCATTTGTAGCTACTCACCATTTTCTACATTTGCCAGTCGATGCAGAAGAGGCAACCAGACCAGACACTGAGGAGGAGGATCTGACATGAGTGTGTCCAAGAAACCATTTAACGTGACTTTTTTCTGCATCAAAAATAAAATAAAATAAAATAAAAATACACACACACACAAAATTAGGACACTTAATTATCTTAATTTATCAGCTATGTAAATGTCATTTGAGACTAAAGAAACAAGGGACTCAACTCAATCTCTAATATATGAGAAAAACAGTACTTGCCAAGTGTGTTGTTAAACTAGTTCAGAATTGAAAACGTCAATTGCTTCTTACAACTAAGCATATATTGGACTGAATTATCTCCACGGAGGCTGAGTCAATGGTATTACCAGGAGAAAAACAGTTCCAAGAGCATCGCTTTTATATATGAGGGACAGTATAGAAATGACGAGGAAAAATGAAGAACTGAAATTCTCCAGGGGATTTTACTTAATAATGCATCATAGCTTATTCTATAATTCTCCTACCCATCAGTCTTCTAAATTTGTAGGACAACTTCCCTTTCAAGCTTCCTCAACTTCCTTAAGTACTAAATATTTAGTGGTTAACATGAACGCTTTTGTTATACAAGATTAGAAGGGAATCTTGTTAAGAGAGAACTACCTAAGTTAAAATAAAATTTCTTCTTTCCTTTTTAAATCAGTCTGCCTCTTTCTCATCATGGTCTTTTCTTTTGTAGAAAGGAAATGCATTATATCTATAAATTTCTTTCAAAATGACAAAATAGGATATAGTAATACATATACTGTAAATAGCATGAATAACAAAAATTACATGTTTATATTAAAATTATTCTTTTATTTGAAACTGTGAATTAGAATATCAAAATGGATGGGATCATTTTATTCTTTTCTCTTTTTAAAAAAGTTTTTTTGTTTTAAAGATGTGGGGTACAATTCAGGGTTAGGTATACAAATGTTCATTATGCAGGTGCCCTTGTTTATGTATTTATTTACTTATATATTAGAAGGGTCTTGCACTGTTGCCCAGGCTGGGCTGAATTCCTGGGCTTAAGTGATCCCTACACCTCAGCCTCCTGAGTAGCTGTTCTAGACAATTTATGAAGTATAAAAATAATCTATTCTTATTATTTTTATTTGTGTTACCTTTTTTTGTACTTCGACTGATCTTATCCACTTTTACTATTCTTCATACTGGTTAAAAATTACTCCTGGAAGTTTCCAAAAATATTCTTATAATTTGCATATGAAGATATTTCTCGTCATTATGGATATACAAAAATTATATAATGTAACAGTCTATAGATTGTTTCAAAAGAGACTTTGAGCATGGTGATATCATATATAATTATTTTAAAGTAATAGGTCCTATTAAGTTGAAAAACCCAAACAGTTCTATTATTCTGGCTAATTTTGAATGAAACATATTCTGAGGAATTAGAACATTTATCAAATATTCTATAATAGATTACCTAAAATCTAATATTTTAGAAATAAATACAATTGTTCTTGTTTCTGTGATTGAGTGAAGTAATGTAACACGCAGTTACATTTCTTTGTGTTGAATCATCTGCACATTTGTAGATATGAACTGACAATGCAAAAACAATAACAAAACAAGAACAAGAACATGAGAGCAGCATTAAAAGATTGGAATTAGAGCTAGAAGAACAGAGTTAAATACTCAGCCCCTCTGCATTCACTCTCTATGAACTTTATATTGTTAAAAATGAATAATACAGTATTTTTCTTGTTAGCTCACAGGCTTGTTGCAAGGCATAAATCAGACAATTCCCTCTGTGAACCATAAAGCTCTGTACAAATATGAGAAGCCATACATTTAGAATGCCATAAGAAGCGTTGGTGAGTACTAAAATAGAAAAAAAATTAGTTGGCTGGGCACAATAGCCCTTGCTTATAATTACAACACTTTGAGAGGCTGAGATGGGAGGATTGCTTGAGGCCAGGAATTGAAGAATAGCCTGGGCAACATAGCGAGACCTGTATCTACAAAACAAACAAACGAAAACAAGTTAATAGATTTATGCTTTGAAATCACTGATACTGTTTTAAAAATTATTTCAGTAAAAAGAAAAGAGTCACTTTAAAATCAGTAAAACTCAGTATAGTGAGCATTGGTTGTTTGCAGTATCTGGGGCAGGGATGCAACTTTTTTAAAGATAATTAAGACAGGGGGCTTCAGTCTTTTGAGAAAAGCTTCTTGGAGAAAGTGACACTTGGGCAAGAAAAAGGAGTTGGTAGAAGAAATGGAGCGGACTCTCTAGAGAGAACACGTGCAAAAGAAATCTGAGGGTATGAGAAGGGAAGGAGAGAGAGAGCCCGTAGGGGTAGAGAGAGATGAGAGAGTGTTACAAGAAAGTGACACTTGGGCAAGAAAAAGGAGTTGGTAGAAGAAATGGAGAGGACTCTCTAGAGAGAACACGTGCAAAAGAAATCTGAGGGTATGAGAAGGGAAGGAGAGAGAGAGCCCGTAGGGGTAGAGAGAGATGAGGTGAAGAAGGCACAAGAATGCAATCCCAGGGAGGGCGCAGGCAGTGAAGTCAGCTAAAGCAGACAGCAGCAGGTCCCAGGTGGGCCTTGTGGGGGAGAGATTAGGAGAGAGGACGCCTCCTTTATTGTCTCTCTGAATATTTATCCCGTTGCACTCCATGCATTTTGAGGATCTCCTAATATGCATTTTTATGATGAGGTTCTGGAAGAGTTTGAAATGCAATGAGGCACAATCCCCAGGCAATAGGATGATCTGAAAAACATTCAGAAAGTGAAAGCAGTCGGATCTGATGATTTACGAAAAACTCTGGGTTAAGAAGGAGTATAGAAGGAGGCTCAGGTGGATGGATCCGTTCTGATGTCACCAACTCCAGAGGGAAATAGAGGATCATGTTCTAGTTGGGGACAGAGATAAGGAGAAATGCCTAGGAGATCCTAGGCGAGTGGGCATGGGGGCATGGGGAGGGTCAGAAAGGCTCCCTGGGTAAGGTGGCAGGAGAACAGAGGCAGCATTTAATGTAGCAAACCATCCTTCTTTATTAATTGCATGGATACATTTATGGGTCTACAAAAATTCATGACCTAAGACATGCCTAATGCAGTTCTGACCTCCCAGGTCATCAAGGAAACAGATTGATGAAGTGTACTAGCTGGACAGTTAATGTAGGTTTCTAGGGGCTACTATATACCACGTTCTTACATAAGGGATCCTTTAGAGGACACATTTGATTAGTTTGAATTTTTAAAAAAATTGTAAACAAATCTTCAATGTATGGATTTATAAATTACCACTGTGCTGTGCAGGAGAATGGACATGTAGGTGTTCTGTGTGGCTTTAAAGGTGGAAGTATGGAGAGCCCCTCAAGCCGAGCTGCTTCCCTGGGCTAACCTGCGCCATGCTCAGTTAAAACACACTATTCTGAATACCAAATGTATCACACTGGGGATGATTTAGGAAGCTGTGTTCGCCATATCTTGAACCTCCCAGACCTCAAGGTGATGGGATTCCTTTTTGGACTCCTTTGTTAAACATTGATAAGTTTGCTGTTGGGTCAAACATGTATTTCACGTGAGGCTAAGGGACAATTCAGCCCTTCTGAGAGTGCAATAATAGTATTAATAATGATATTGAGGGTGCAGGGGAGTTTTAAGAATTAAATTAGACAATGAAAATAAAGAACTTAACATGGTGCCCGTCTCATGGTCGGTAAATACCATCTACCGTTATTAACCAAGTGTCTTGGGTTTAGTTACCAGTTCAGAGGTCATTCATCAGAGGCTGGAAGATACACTAACAGGTTGTTATCACATAGAAAAATGTGTTTATCTGTGACATGGAGTGGCATCTAGAAGGGGAGCAGTCACTGTCTGAGAGATACTTGCTTAAACACATTTTTCTCCCCTACCTGTTGGGAGAAACAGGATCTAGCTGACTGTTCTGTGTAACCAAATGAAGGACCTTCAAAAACTGCCGTGGGAAGTTTGAGAACTTCCCGAAGGAACTGGTCGTATCGTCCATAAACCATCACCCCACTGGAGTCAGAAATCATTGAGAAAATATCTGATGGAAAGAAAAGGAAAGATATTTAATCATCACATGAACATTCTCCACTGTTTTTGTTCAACGTATCTGCTGCAAATATAAAAAATGTTGCAGAATATATATAATATGTATTTTTAGTTTTATTATAAAGATGGGAGTACAAGTCAGGATCAGGTGCATAAGTAATGCATGTGCAGGTGAAGTTTGGGCCTCCAACTGGTTTGGTCCTCATTTCCCCTGGTTTAGGACCAGGTACCCTTAGTGACAATAATATAAAAGCTAACTTTTATGTTGAAATACTCCTGGCATGCTGTTTTTTCTGATGTCTTTTTGTAGAGGATTCTGACATATATCATTAACAAGCAATTTGGGTAAAATTAGCATATTTTGATTAGACCAAAGCCACCATGTTTGTTTTGAGGTCAATTATCAACTCATTTGTAACTCAGAAATTGTGAGAAATATGCTGCCCTCATTTGCAACACACAATGAGAATTTTACTACAAAGTTGGGGTGTTTGTATGTATCTACTCATCTAGCTAGCAATTTAGGTTTATATTATCACTAATACTTTTGGATTTTGGTTTAAGATACTTGAAAAATGAAAGAGAATGGGTATAAAGATGTAATGAAAAACACTTGATTAACTTTCTACAGAGGCAGAAAACTTGGTGTAAACCATAGTGTTCTGGGTAGAAGACACCTGAAGGGTCTTTTGACTGTAGTGAAGAGGAAGTGTGGCCTTGTGAATGATCGGTGAGGTAAAGTCAGGGTCCTGGGTTATTCTCCAAAGAGCCTGTGGCTTCACTGAACCTTTGTTCTTCAGTTTCTGTCACTATGTGCACTTAATGAATATTAATGGCATAATTTCTCAAGGTACTTTATAATTCCTCTGCAGAAATCACTAGTGAATGAAAGAATTTGCTATTATATAGTTTATCACCATGCTAACTAGATTGTCACTAGGCCAGCACAGCTGCTGGGATAAACTATTGTGAATGTGCTGCCTCCATTCATTTTGGGCTTAATTTTTCAAGGTCAAAATGTAATCTGGGAAACATTGTTTTTACACCAAAGTCAAATGTTAAGAATACCACAGGCTTTATTGGATTATGTTTTGAGCATGTGACTGTCTTTCATTTTCATTAAATATTCTAATTATACAGGATTTCTACTAGGTTGTAGTTTCTTAATCATGAGGCTATAGAAATTCCATCTGAACAAAAAAATTTAATGCTATTCTCATCTACCTTCACAATATTGTTTACTTAGGGAATTTTATCTCTTATGTTCCATTATAAATAGTAAACATGCAAACAAACAAACAAAAGAGAAATTGCCAACAGCATAAAACTGTCAAGTAATTCCAAATATAGAAATCCAAGAATTCCAATAGAAAGGGAGAGAAATAAACTCAGGAAGAGTAAATTGACTTCTTTTTTTTTTTTTTTTGAGAGTTGTTTATTCTGGGGCACATTGGTTGGTTTATAACAGAGTCATCAATTATCTTCTGGCCTCTGATTTTTCTAGACCAGGGAAAGTGTTGGAAAGCAGACTAGTCCTTCCAAATCTCCCACTGAAAGAATTTAAACATGCTCCATAACTAGGGCAAAAGCAGAAGGAGTACTAATAACCTGAAACTAATATTAAACTTACCTGTGTTGATGAAAGTCTTCTAAGACCAGGCAAAATAGGACTAGATCACTGGGACTAAAGGGAAATGGCTGTTAATGGCTACTCAACTTTTTAAAAAGAAATGAAAAAACTCTGAGGAAGCCATCAAAATGATATGTGTTTATACCTTAGTTTTAGGCTGTGTATACACACATACACATACACATACACATACATAATATGCTTGTAATGTGCAGTACGTGTGTATATGTATACACATATATGAAATAGAGGGCAATTTCAAGGATTAACCTAGTTAATGGCAGTAAAGCACTCAGATTAGTGCTTGGCACATAAGACTCAGTATAGAAATGTAGCCACTTATACTATTAGCTTAATTTTTATTTTTCATTTTTTTGAGTCCAGGTCTTACACTGTGTCCCAGGCTGGAATGCAGTGGCATGATCATGGCTCACCACAGTCTCAGTCCTGGGTTTAAGCAAGCCTTCTGCTTCAGCCTCCCAAGTAGCTGGGACTATAGGTATGCACCACCACACCTGGCTAGTTAAAAACATTTTTTTTTTGTAGAGATGAGGTCTTGCTATGTTGCCCAGATTGGTCTTGAACTCTTGGTCTTGAACTCCAAACAATCCTCTTGCCTCTGCCTCCCAAAGTGCTGGGATTACAGGCGTGAGCCACCATACCCAGCCCTATTTTTTCTATTAATTTTATATTGCATTATTCTGTCACCTATTTCATATGTTTAGGCTTTACATTCCAATGGGATTGTTCAGTAGTAAGGTTCCAGATCATACTCCAAACCACATTTGTTATTTTGTATAGCACCATGCAATGATAAATACTTTAGAATAATTTACATTAATCGATTCATTCAACTAAAATCAACTAAAATACCAAATGTGTGAAACTGCGTTAAGCAATGAATATACAGAAAAACCAGAATGTAGTTCTTGCCCTCTGGGAGGGCCCAGTCAATTGACGGTGACAGAAAAGTGTTGAGATAGTGCATCACAGAGCATCACACACTGTCACATCATGGTGTGGATACCAGAAATGCAGGGTGTATAGGACGCAGCAGGAGTGCAGATGTTTCCCAGAGGCAACAGTGGGCCAGGGAAGAGGTCTTACAGAGGGGATTCAAGGGACAACTAGGGGCTGGCCAGGTACAGATGAGGGCAGTGGGTTTTAGGAAACAGGATCAGGATGTGCACAGGCAGGGAGATGAGAGCCAGCACGATGTACTTGATGCACTCAAGGATCTTCAAGGAGGTCACTGGGGCAGGGGTCTCGGGGCACACAAGGGCATGGTGGGAGATGAGGCTGAGATATGAAGAGTTTTGAAGGTATTCATTCCTTCATTTCTTCATTTATTACTTTTTTATTTAAATTTTTTTCTTTTCATTTTTTTTTAGTTGACATAAAATAATTGTACATGTTTATGGGATACAGGCTGACATTTTGATACACGTGTTCAATGTGTAATGATCATATCGGGGTAAGTAGCATATCTATCACCTCAAACTTTTGTCATTTGTGTTGGGAATATTCTAAATCCTCTCTTTTAGGTGGTGGAAAATATATAGAAATCACTTGTAACTATTGTCATCCTACAGTGCTATAGGACACAAGGATTTACTCCTCCTATCTAGCTGTAATTTTGTACCAGTTGTCTAATCTCTCCCTATCCTCCCCTTCCCCTCCCTTTCCCAACCTTTAATAACCACAATTCTACTCTTTACTACTATGAGCTCATTTTTTTTTAGTTCCCATATATGAGTGAGAACATGCAGTATTTATCTTTCGGTGCCTGACTTGTTTCACTTCACATAATATCCTCCAGGCTCATCAATGTTGCCTCAAATGACTGGATTTCATTCTTTTTTTATGGCCAAATTCTACTGAGGAGTTTAGATTGTGTCCAGCAGCTGTTGAGGGAGAAACTGAAGGATTTAAAGCAGGCCAACGCATTAGAAACGTTATCCTGGGGGCAGGCGTAGAGGCATAACTACCCAGCCCAGTAATAGAAACTCAATAAATACACGGTATTTGCTGTAATGCTAGTCTTTTAAACAAAACAAGTTCTCCCCAAAGCTTTGGAAGAGCACATGGCATACCAGGCTTAGAGCACTGGATTTAGCATTTCTTAAGATCCTTAGAACTATCCAGGAGCCCCGAGGCAGAAGTATAAACAAGTGTTCCAACCCATCAAAACAACAGTTTCTAACTGGGCCAAGAACAACTGGACAGAAAAGTAATATATTAGGTCAGTTTATGTCTAGGTTGCTATGGCACACACCTGCAGGGGGCACGCTTCATCTCCTAGGCTGTGTCCATGAATCTCTCTGGAGTTACATAATAAACACCTTGTACACCAGTTGATTACTTGATTACTGGAAAGTGTTTTGCAACATGGGGTTGTTGTCTCTTTTAATGCATCTTAAAGCATGAAAAAAATCAGTTTCAAATTTTCTGTTGCTTTCTCATTTTTGTTTGGTTTTTAATGATTTCCAATTTATTTTCAGCCAAATATTCTTGTTCTGTGCGTTCCAACAATATAGGCCTAGTTGGAACAAACTAAGTATCCTTTATCCCTATGCACAAAAATAGAAAAATTGCCAAACAAGCACAGCTGGCGTATTGGCTTACAGTGAATTAAAAAAAATTAAAAGATGGGAAAATAAAACACTCAACCCCCAATCAATTCCATATTCCTTCATTTTACTTTTTCTTATTATAGAAGTAATGTGGAAAGTGATGACTTTCCTGGCTTTATTATTAAAATGCAAGCCAGTAAAACAAGATATGTAGAAACACCCACAATTCCACTCACCAAGGAGCAGCCACTGCTCTCTGTGGGTAGACTTTTGCAGGTAGATTTGCCCGTATTTGCTCATTCAGTCAATAATTATCATAGAAAACAGAAATACAAGTGACTAAGGATATTCATTTTTGACCAACTAACATTCTGGAGAGATTCTTGCAACCAAACTGCTTTTAGCTAAATTGTTTTGGGTCAAATGGTTTTCAACCAAGTTACCCAGAAACCACCAAAACCATTTTCCTGTGGTTAAATATACAAAGAGTGACTCCTCAGTAGGAGAACTAGGAACACATAAGGTCATGATTCAGGCTCACTGCTCTCGAAGTGGGGTATGGTATATATCAGGGTCACACTATCTGTTCTTCTACAGAATTTGTGACATTGTGAAGATTGCTTCTGCAGACAGGAGGACTTAGTTTACTCCAAGGGGATTCATGTATTTTGCTTCCTTCATTGCACTGAAGACTGACTTTGGCCACCAGAGAGCATGCATGCTTCGCTCCCTGATTGTGCTTTTTGGAGGGTGATGGGATGGTGTGAGAAGAAAACACCATGACAGTTACAATGTTTGCTTCGAATTCTTGGACCTGTGGGAGAACTGCAAGAGTTTTGACAATAGGTAAAGATCTGCTCTGACAGTTATACCTCGAGCTTTGCAACTGTGCTGCTATTGCAAGGTGCTTACCTAACAGACAATCCCTACATCTGTGTTGGTCCCAAATTTGTTCCTGAGCTGAGGGAAAGGAGTGGCCCTCCCTAGTCCATGACCATTGCTATCACTCCAGGAACATTGTGCTTTTCCTCTTACCAGTATCTGGCTTAATAATTGGTCTGAGATGCTGCTCTGGGCAAAGACACTTAAGGGCTGGGGCCACTGGAGTGAGATGAGTGGCTGTATCTTCTCCTACCCACAGGAGCAGGATGAAATCTGATGAAATCAGAGCAAGAAGGAGCGCAAACACCTATGTCCTTGAGGACTCCGAATTAACATGTGAAACTGATATGTTAAAGGCTCAGAGGAACTCTGAACTGCAGAAATTGAATTTTATCAGTTTTCCTCAAACTTACTTTAATATGAGAGCTTTTTACCCGGGTACCTATTAATATATTATTGAATGTGTTTTTGGAAATGTTTCTCAAAAAAATTTTATTTTTATGTCCTTGTCACAAGTGGCCAATTGTGACATGGGGTCAGCAGACAAGGTTTTCAGGACTGTCTTCCTCTGCCTTGGTTCATTTTGCCAACGTTTCTCTTCCTGGTTTAACCCTGACAGAAATGCCTCCTGGATTATTCTGAAGCTATTTTTTGTAAAGGCCACTGGTTTCAGCACCTTGTAATTTAGCTATTATCTCTCAAACAAGTACTAAGGTAGATAGCTTTGAGTTTTCTACATCTTTCAGGCTAACTCAAGAGAAACGACATGGATTTTCCTGAGGTCTGGTTGGGCTTCTCTGGATCCTGGCTGCATTTGGCTGTTCTATCACAGGAAGTCCCTGGAAGTGAGGGAAGCTGTGGGTCACCCGGGACTTTGCTGTCCCTTTTAATTACTTACTGGTCCAGTGAAATAACTCTTCCCTGGAGCATGTCTGTGGAAATTTCATAGGAACAAAGGGACTTTTTTCTTTTCTTTTCTTTTCTGTGTCTTCCTCCATTCTTTCTCTCTCGGTGGATCAAGAGGCAAGAGATCTGACCTAGAAGCTGACAGACAGCAAGGGAGACTCAGGCTGGGAGTCTCAGATAGCTGCAGCTAGGAGTGACTCTAGAAGTATCAGAGAGAATCCCCAAATTTGAGATATAGAAGGAGGCTGGAGAGTAAAGAAGTGAGGTAACTTCCATAGGAAGTTATGAATTAGTCACATGGTGGGCTTGCAACCTGGAACTCCCGATTCCCTTGACAGTGCCCTTTCTAACATAGCTGTTATAATTCAAACTCACATTATTTAGGGGAAAGTATAAGGTTAACTGAAAAATGTTCTTTTTGTGTTTTGGGTTTTTTTTTTTTTGAGTTATAGTCTCACTCTGTCACCCAGGCTGGAGTGCAGTGGCATGCTCACGGCTACCCCAGCATCGACCTGCTGGGCTCAGGCGATCCTTCTGCCTCTGCCTTTCAAACAGCCAAAACTACAGGTGCATGCTACTCCCTCCCCTCCACCCCCGGCTAATTTTTTCATTTATTGTAGAGATCAGGTCTCGCCAAGTTGCCCAGGCTGTTCTTGAACCAGTGAGTTCAGGCAATACCCTCCCTCGGCTTCCCAAAGTGCTGGGTTTACAGGCTTGAGCCACCGCACCTGGCCAAAAAATGTTATTTTAAACAGCAGCATCAGCATCATTTGAAACTAGTTGGAGATAAATATTATTGTCCCCCCCCGAGCCTTACTGAGTCAAAAATTCTAGGGGTGGGATCCAGAAATCAACGTTTAAAAAAAAACTTCTCCAGGTGATTCTGATGCACAAAAAAATTGAGAATCATTGGTGTAGAAAGAAAAAGAAAAGTCAGGGTTCAAATCCTGGTGCCATCTTGGCTATGTGATTTATTTTAACTCTCTGAGTCTCAGTTCCTTTACCTAAAACACATAATCAAGCATGTGTTATTGGTTTAAAAACTACCATATTTAGAGACAAAATATACATAAAGGCCCACAATCACTTAATGTGCTTTAGTTATTATGTTTTTATTGGCATCTAGCTCATTCTGTCTATCCTGTCTCTATGCAACTACTGTACCTCTTTTCTGGCACCATTTGTTTTGGAGCATTGGGGGTTCTCAGTGATTGGAGTGGTACTGGCTATTCAATGAGGAAATGTGGCAGGATCTTTGGTTTTAGAATACCTAACGGGAAGGTTGCCAAATATGGCCTTGTGTCCCTATGATGATAGACTGCCTGTAAGGTTGCATAGTACAATGAACTAGAAAGAGTGTTTATCTTACTTTAATATCAAAAAGAGTCTGGTTGGTGATACTCAACAGATTATAATTAGAGAAAAACATTCATTTCATTAATATTTATCTAATATGAAAATATCTCTTTGACATAATCCCAAGATCAAAGAAGACTGTATTTTAAATAATTCCTGCAGAATGCAGAAAGATACAAACAGGCAGGGGGACATAGTAGTAATAGGGGAGACAGAAACATTGTACTTAGATGGAATAAGCGAAGACAGACACAAGGAAAAATAACTTACATCTTAATTTGTCCATGATCTTCCCTCCACACAAGGTAGCTAAAGCCATTTTGACAGCAAATACTGAAATTTTTCCATGGCCTTCACTGTTTAATGACAATAAAAAAAAAAAAGCATGATGTCATTTGGAACACTTCCAATAACAAGGTTTGACATTTTCTATTCTGTAGAAATCACAGGATACATAGCTGCATGCACTATATGAACACATCTATTTTAGAAAATGTTATGAATACAATTCAATGCAAATGTCTGAAAGACTGTTTATTCAATATTTTCTTTTTTTGAGAGACATCAGAATCTTCTAGTTTATTCTCTGTATGTGTTGCTTAAAACATTGGCTGGTAGCCGGAGAACATTCATTTTGAGGTTCATAAAATAATTTTGTGTACAATAATTCCATAGTCTATAATTTATTTAAACAAAGCTTCAGAAACGTCACTTTTTTGTCAGGGAATTCCTGAATTTGAGGTTAGGCTAATTATGGGGACTTTGTTATCACACATTTTTTCCAACCATTATTTCCTACCCACAAGCCAATGTGTTTATGTGATGTTTTCTCTTTTCAAAACAAGTTGGTATTTTATTTTTTTTTATTTTTATTTTTTTCTTAATTTTTTTTTGAATCAGAGTCTCACTCTGTCGCCAGAATGGAGTGCAGTGGCTGCTCCCGGCCACCGCAGCCTCGACCTGCTGGGCTCCGGCGATCCTTCCGCCTCAGCCTTCCAAGTAGCCAGAATTACAGGCATGCGCTACCACGCCCAGCTGATTTTTTGATTTATTGTAGAGATGAGGTCTTGCTGCCCAGGCGGGTCTTGAACCCGCGGGCTTAGGCAATCCACTCACTTCAGCCTCCCAAAGGTGCGGGATTACAGGCTGAGCCACCGAGCCCGGCTCAAGTTGGTATTTTAAAGGAGTGAAAGTGAAAGCTCTGTTTGAATAGTCCTCTTGCTACTAAAATGACACAGGTGCCGTCAAATCTTCATTGATTCAGGAGGTACAACACACCTGTCCTTCACAAAATGTGATAAAAAGGGCATCTTGTCAGAAGTATAATGTTTCAGTTAAATGATTTTCCTGCTGAAAGAAACTGTTTATTCTTATATCCTTGGAATCAGAGAGCATGTTATATTAGCAATTCATTTCTTTGAGAGCTACTCTTAAGAGTGATCAAAAAATGAATTTAAAATAATAATGTGACTGAAAGGTAAGTAGAGTCTGCCTTGGCAAGCCTATAGAATATAGAATAAATCGTTTATATGAGTAAAATCCACATACCTGATATATTAGAAGAATAAGCTATAATAAATAATTGTGTTTCTGTTCCTTACTAGACTTCAGAGAGGGGTCATTTGTTATCTTTGATACTGTCATTCTTAGCATAGTACCAGAAATACAGTTGGACAGAATGCAAACTGACTGAATCCCATGCTAGTGATGCTTCCATTTAGATATCTAAGCCTAAGCACCAGTCTTATGGGATCATTTATTGTGAATCTTAAATACCTTCTGCCAAATCGAGTATATATAAAATAGAATTCACTATCTTTGTAGAGGTCTTCCAAAATACTCAGATTAAACCTAAAACTAACCTGCTCTTCCTCCGTTGGTCCCTCTTCTGGGACTTTAGAACCACCACGTCCCTAGTTATACAAAAATGAATCCTGGGGTGAGGGGTCACCCTTGATTTCTTGCTCTTCGAACAAATGTTTGAGAGATTCCAATAGACCTCTTAACTGTATGTTGAATTCATTCCCTTCTTTCCATTCCCACCGTCGTGGTTCCCATCTGCTCTTTTTTAAAACATTGTAATAAATTCTGAAGTGATCTCTCTGTTTTTACACTCACAGCACAAATTTGACTGTATTATTTCATTGTTTAAAAACTCCCAGTCTCTGAGGTGAGTGGATTGCCTGAGCCCATGGGTTCGAGACCCGCCTGGGCAACTTGGCGAGACCTCATTTCTACAATAAATCAAAAAATTAGCCGGGCGTGGTAGCACGCGCCTGTAGTTCCAGTTACTTGGAAGGCTGAGGCGGAAGGATCGCTGGAGCCCAGCAGGTCGAGACTGCAGTGGCCGGGAGCACCCACTGCACTCCAGTCTGGGCAACAGAGTGAGACTCCAACTCAAAAACAAAACAAAACAAAAAAAAACTCCCAGTCTCTTTTTGTCCACAGGATAGAGTTCTTTTTCTCATGGCATACATAGAAGTCTCTTCTAGTCTCATCTGCTACCATTTAGTTCTCTTGTTGTACCACACACCATGGTCACACTATTCAATGCCTCCTGGCCCCTGCCCTTCTCACCATTGTCTGTTCATGACTCTCACACACATTTGTCAAGACATCTCTTAATATCATCATTCACCCTGCCCTGAAAACAACTTTTCTCTTGGATGTCCATCTAGGCAATCACTCTGCCCTTTGCTTTTACTTATGATATGATACCTATCACACTGAGTAGACTTGCTTTGTTTTTTTACATGCCTGCTATGTGACTCAATTCTACATTGTGAGGGCCTTGTGGGCAGAGATAGTGTTTTCTGAATTAGCTGAATTTGCCTAGCAATTTGTCTCACAAAGAGTTAGTGATCAATACATTTCTTATATGAATGAATGGCTATTAATCATAATAATAGGTATCCCTAGAATTCTGAAAGTCTATTTATCAAGTTGTCTATAATTTTAGAGCAGGTATCTGTAAAAGAAATGCAATGACTTTGTAAAAACCACCTTATTCAAAATTATTCCTGTCTGTCCCCTGCATTCCCAATGGTATGGGTAACTGGAAATATCAAACGTTTGACTTTAGAAAGTAATTAGCTTTTTCCTCTAAACTGTGATGTGGTTCAAATAATGAGAACAGGAAAGTTCACAAGGTATGGAAGATTAAGACTAATATAGCAGCAATGTAGTCCTCACAATGCAAATAAATTGAGAAGCATTATATGTACGACTTCAAGAGCAATTCAGTTCCTTTCAATGAATCAGAAAGAACAATTTAACTCGAAGGAGAGGATTGACTGCAGATGACTTTGGAGCAGAGTATTCTCCAAAGGATAAAATGGTGACAGTTCGCAGGTGAATTCTTGGACCTTAGCTTTTAATGAAGAGGATCATAGGGAGATTGCCAGTTCTATGTCGTTGTGGGGTATGGAAAATTGATGGTGTTAAATCCAACAGTGGTTGTATTACAGCTATTTTGCCAAATTGACACAATAAATCTAGATAAATCACCACGTGGAAGGCAGCTGAATGAGAGCTTTGCAGTAACTCAAGGGTGAAATTAGGCTACTGGAATCAATTGTTATGCAAGCTACTATGCCAGATTGCAAATGTGACCCTTGTCATGAAGAAGGATTCAGGGGCATACAGGGATTTAGGTCATGGTAAGCACACCAGGGCTGGGTGAGTACAGATCTTATCCACCCTAAGTATTGGAAAAAATTTAAAGAAGTTTAAGGAGTGAGTGGAAATGATCAACTCTTCAACAGAGAATTGGGGCATCAAAGACTTAAATACATATAGATCTTTTTAAAAGAACATTTTAAGTAGATATACAGGATGAAAACAATAGGGGAGAAAGAGGCCCTTTCTAAAGGCCTTCGACCAGGTTCCATACTAAAGCCCATTGCTTAAGCAAAGTCATCTTGGGATGGGGCTTCCATTTTGTTGTGAAAAAAGAATTGGCATTGACATAGGAAGCAAGGAGTAGGGAGAAGCTGGTATACCCCACACAAATAAATGTAAAAGCTATGTTCATCAGGAATTGTCATTAGTTGGGATCAGTTTGACTTATGAACAGTCAGTGAAATCTGTTAAGTGTTAGGAAGTAGAAAGACAAGCTCATGAAGATGAATGCTGAGAAGCTACCAGGAGTCTTGTGCAAATGAGCAGGAAATAGCATATTGTTTCAAAGTGAGCATATCCACGGCAATGCCTTTAAATGTCTGGCAGTAAACCGTACCCCCGGAATGCTGGCTGTCAGTCACAACTCAAGAAGCAGACCTGCCAGTGTGTGCTAACAATGAAAACATAGGTGAGCCGGGCTTGGTGGCTCAGCCTGTCATCCCGCGCCTTTGGGAGGCTGAGGTGAGTGGATTGCCTGAGCCCGCGGGTTCGAGACCCGCCTGGGCAGCAAGACCTCATCTCTACAGTAAATAAAAAAATCAGCCGGGCGTGGTAGCACATGCCTGTAATTCCGGCTACTCGGAAGGCTGAGGCAGAAGGATCGCTGGAGCCCAGCAGGTTGAGGCTGCGGTGGCCGGGAGCGGCCACTGTACTCCAGTCTGGGCGACAGAATGAGACTCCAACTCAAAAAAAAAAAAAAAAAAAAAAGAAAACATAGGTGGTCTCTAATGCTGCAGGTCAAGCAGCCTGGGAGTGGGGCAGCACCAGGAGGAGTAGAGATAAAGTCTACACTTTCCTCCTGCTTTTATGAAAAGCCATGGAAGTATACCTTCAGTTTTATATGCAGTTCCGATGGCCACCCCAAAAAGACACAACGGAGTCAGACATGTTTGGGTGACTGGATGCATCATGGTGCACATATTAGAATCAGATTTTTAGGGATGGAATGGGCCTCCAGAGTCTCTAATTGATGACATGACCATATCAACTTTTCTTGGTCAATTACAGATGCTAGTGCAGTTGATTTTTTAGTGGAAAAGGCACAGTAAAAGCTGAAAAAGTTACCATTAGCATATAATTTTAAATTAACAGAATAATTTTATTTTTATAACAAAATGACAGAATCACTCCCTTTCAATGTAGAGAGAGAACCCAATGCATAATACATACTTTACTTATTTTTTCTACTATTGTCTTTTGGCATAATGGAATATATTCTGTTTTTAAGCTGATTATCCTGGAGCTTTTGCCTGTACAAACTATACTTTCTTGATCTAGCTTGGCATGTAAATGTACCAAATTAAATTGTATACTGGCATTTAATTAACACCAAAAATTATTTAAGAAAACCAAGTTAACACATGCAAATCATTAAAAGTATAAACTGAAGTCTTCATAAATCAATGTCTTAAAAAATCTTTTATTTCCCTTTACATTTTGTTTTCTCACTCTGATAATTTTTAAATTTTTTTCTGGGGGACAACTGTTTGAAATGGAAAGAGGAAAGCACTTAACCTTTGGTTAAAATTATATGGTGATGGGTAGTGTCTGTCTTGAAAACATGGATTACAGTTCTTCGAAGTTTGACTTGTCATATAAAAAGTGAGTAATGCATTAGTCTAGACTGGGTTTTCGAGAAACTTATAAAGCAACAAACTGATTTCTTTCAACTAAGACGATCTTATTTGAGAAAGGAATATTTACTTCTGAAAAGAAGGAAAAACAATAAATAGATATCAATAGGTCTGGGATGCTAGGCGGAACTCAGAACAAAATGTATATTTTCTCCAAACTGCCAAGAGAGCTGCCTATTTGAAGTTACAAAATCCCATGATCAATTTCAAGTCTTCAATAGTGAGATTTGAATTTCTAACTGATGCTTTCTTGAACAGGCAGGAGGAATGATGTCTCTATTTAAGAGTACTAAAATCAGCTCTTCTTTTACCAACATATTTTACAAAAACATTTGGCAAGCATTTTTGATAAGCAGAGGCACAGCACTCAAACAGCTTTCGCTCACACATTTTGGTGGCTTAATTAACTGAGAGAATTGCTTCCTCCCCTCTGCTTATACAACATGCCTCTATTATAACACATTTTTTCATCTGAAAATTATTCTGCTCATAGGGACCACTCATTTAGTCCCTCGATAAATATTTATTGACATTGTTCCAGAGGTTGGAGATATAGAGATGAATAGGATGTGCTCCTACCTACCCTCCATTTTTTTTTTCATAGTCTATTGGAGTGAAAGGCTCAGAAACCGTTAATTTAAATACAACACATTTTTACAAAGGGCATCTCCTCTCACTTTATCTTGTCTTACTTATCATTTATCCCCAGACTATCATAACGTCTAGCAAATAGCAAGCTCTTAATATATGTTAGTTAAATTAATGAATGCACAGATGAAAAGAAACTTTCTGATTTACTACTTAAGGCTTATATTGATGTTGGTTCCACACAAAGAGCAACCGAGTTGTTCTATGTGTGTCACTCACAACAATGGCACCCTCGCATTTTAAGGGTTATGTTGAGAAATATAAAGTGTTTGAGCACAAGTATAACAATTGGCTTTATCGCTCTTACTACTAGATAATGCAGTTATGGATGCCTTGAATTTACACACATAATTACTCTTGTTTTGGGGATCATGAAGCTAGCTTATGAATAGATAGAAACCTTGCACTTGGACCTGGTGTCTCTTTGGCCTCCCCACAATGTTAGCAAAACATCTGGGAAAGAAACCCCTCATAGTCCTGGGCCAGGTGAGTCTTCCAGGGGTTTCTCCAGAATGAAAGGGGCCTATACTGTTGGGATGTCCCTCAACATTCCATCTGTGACTTATCCAAAGTCTAAGTCAAGCAAAAGATGAGTGGCATTAAGGGTACTCAATTCCTCGACAATTGTGAAATGCCTTGGCAAAGTGATCCTATTTTAGCAGCATGTAGGAATCAGAGTATTTTTCACCAGAACAAAATTTTAGTGACTAGAGGAGAATGTTCTATGGACATCTTGAATGTAAGATGTGCTAAGAAAAAAGTCACCGAGCCAAATAAACACTGCTTTAAATATCTCGTTTTGGCCATAGAGATAATAAGAGAAAAGGGAACATTTGGTTTTCTAGAACTCTTTTCTCTTGCCTTTGCTCTCACACATCCACGGAGTCTCCAGCATGAACAATAGGTTTTGTTGGCGCACAGAGAAATGGCTGCGTACTTTTGTAGTACATCTTGCATTAAATATCAGAACGATTTTTAAAATTCAAAAGGCAGAAAGCTTTTGGCAGAGTTCCAGGATCATTTCATATTCATGCATTTGAAATAGTTCTGTGGTCCCTTTTGCAGCACTGGGGGCTCAGCAGTGGGAATGGTTGTTTGAACGACTCAGCCAGGTGTGCTGTGTTGAAGGAAGGGGAAAACACTAGGATTTTGTATTCTCTACCTCTGAATATTACTGATGGGTTTGTAGTTTCGGGTGGCTGTCACAAAACTGACTCCACTGCTACAATGTAAAACTTGTTAAGTCCAAATATTTATTTCATATACACTCTGTCAAATATGTCTAAATATCACAAACTGGAAAGGTTAGGGATGTGAGCATAATAATGATATCCTGTAATAAGCAGGATATGTCTGGGAGGAAAAAGTACATTAATTCTCAGTTAGGAAAATGAAAGAGAAAGCATAAATAGAGCTGAAATGAAATTGATTCTTGAAACAAAATGATTTTTCCCCACACATCTCATCTAGTATAAAGCCGTATGACCTGCAGATTATTGACCTTTCTGCTCTCAGTTTATCACCTCCTCAACCTGGAAAATTAAAACAATATGGTGCCAAATCAGTAAGATTGTGGGTGTAAATGCTAAGTACACCTGAGCTATTATTACCACTATTATATTATTATTTCATTAAAGACTTGGCAATAAGGCTACAGTTTGGGACCCCTTATAACAGGAAAGTTTCAATTTCTTTTAATATTTATTACTGTCCTTCTATGATTTTTGAGTGACTGAATATATAAGAAAATGAAATTTGTCACTGTCACATAATCTATGAGAAACTGTCCCTAGGAAGGAATATACTACAGAATGGAAATGAGAAGTAAAGACTTTATTAGTGTTATTAGTGTTTCCTAGAGAAATAGGAAGAAAATAAAAGAGGTACATTGAAGTCTTTTGTAATAGGATCATCCACATTGGTAACCATGTACACCTGTTTTTTTTTTTTTCTGTGGAGCAGAAATAAAAATAGGGTCTGAATCTAGGTGATCAGGACTTTCCAGTCTTGGTAATATGTTGGACATTAAGGAGAACTTAATCTCAGAAAAAGAACTAAAAGAATTTAGTGCGACTAGAGCTAAGAGAGACGCGTCTATCATTCATTGAGTTAGTCTTGCGTTGGGTCTGGCCTCAGATGCTGTGCATACAAAGAAGACATGGTCCTATCTTGAAGCAGCTTGTGGGAAGGAGTCATATAGTCAGACAAGCACTATAAGAGAATAACAGAATCCTGTACAAGGAACAGTGGGACCCGGGGAAAGATGATCAACGTAGCCACGAGAGGTGGAAGGTTCCATAGATTATTAGAGGTTGTGACTGCAACTCTCAAAAGGGCTTCACATTATAGACTTTTAAGAGTTATTGTTATCTTATAACTTTCTGAAATGTTGTTTTTCTTTTGAGTTAGTCTGTATTTCCTAAAAATTCATAATCATAAAATAAAGGTTCTTAGAACACAATAATAACAATAAATACCCTTAGAACACTTCAAAGAGATTCCCCCCCACATGGTAGAATATGGATAAGAGGTGAGAGAAAAAACTTCTGCCTGTTTGTCAGTACAGGGGTTCCCAACCCCCAGGCCACAGACTGGTACCTGTCCATGGCCTGTTAGGAACTGGGCCACCCAGTAGAAGGTGAATGGTGGGCGAGCAAGCAAAGCTTCATCTGTATTTATTGCCATTCCTCATTGCTGGCATTACTGCCTGAGCTCCGTCTTCTGTCAGATCAGCAGCGGCATTAGCTTCTCATAGGAACCCAAACCCTATCGTGAACTGCATGTGTGAAGTATCTAGCTTGCTTGCTCCTTATGAGAATCTAATGCCTGATGATTGGAGGTGGAGTTGAGGCAGTGACGTTAGTGCTGTGGAGTGGCTGCAAATACAGATTAACATGAGCAGTGAGGGTTGACTGCACACTCACCCCCTGGTCTATGGAAAAATTGTCCTCCATGAAACTGATCCCTGATGCAAAAAAGGTTGGGGACTACTGTGTTAGTGGATTCTGAAGGAGAGAGTCTCAGGTGGGAGGCCAGTTCCTGGGGTGCACAGGAGACAAGGGACAAAAGGAAGACACTGACTCAAGCTCTAGCTACTTTCTAACATGCCTTCTTCTCTCTCAGCCACTGTTCCGTTCTTATGGCACCTCTTTCCCATCTTCCCCAGGCATACCCATCCACTTTCCTGGAGACACTAGAAAAGATGGTGTCTGGCCGTGGAAAGATCTGCTTAGAAGTTGGCTGGTAATCACTCACTGGTGACCCTCTCCCAGGAATACAGCCATTTTTAGAATAAATGGCAGGAAGAACAAATACCTTATAGGCATAAAGGACTGTCTCTTTGGTGACAGAATGGCAAGCAAGAGCATAGGCCACTGGGGTCCACTGCCACCTCCCAACATTTTACAAATCATCTACAGATGTGGTTATGTACCATATCTTTTAAGAAGCTGATTTGGCCAAAGAGCAGAGAAACCTTGTAACTAGGAAGCAAACTGTGGTCCACAACAAGCATCCTTGTATGACAATGGAGACCCAGCTTGCAGAGGGAGCACTAATTGTTGGGAATATGGTTGTGGGAAGGTGAGTCTAGTTCCCGGGGTAACATTCAAGTAAAGAAGGCTTTAATTCTCATTTCAGGATACCATTTTCCTGGCAGAGTCCAATGGGCTGGGTCTAGTGAATTTTAAGGCACTGCCCAAAAAATGACCATTTCTCTTTGGATACAAGTTTATTAAATCATCATACTGTCTGTCCTCTTTAGAGTCCATGTTCTTAAGGCATCTCAATTTTAATTTTAGATTTTTTCCTTGTTTATTCGTATGTCCATTCAAAATACACCAAATGGGAGAAAATCTCCTAACTGTTTCAGTGATTCTATAATAGAAACAGCACATCTTTGTTTTACTAGTATCAGGCTCACTCATGTCTGCCAAAATACAGAAGTTTCTCTTAAACACTTGGGTTCTGTCACGGGACAGGTGGTAGAAAGTGACATCAGATTTCCATACTAGATCTAATTTTTGATAAACAGGAGTTCACTCTTCTAAGAAATAGTCCAACATTTATTTTATTCCTAAGTTTCTCTTCTCGCATTCACTCCTAAGTTACATTTCCAGTTAGTTTTACTTCCTGATGGCTCACATTTCACATCCAAAATTCCATGCCATCAAATAGAAAATTTGAGTATTAATAGAACTTTCTATGCTCATTTGCTATGCCAAAGGAGAGAAAGAAGTATCTGCAGACTAGGATCTCTATGAGGAGATGTTTATAAATCTACTACAATGAGATTATTGAAAGTACATATCAGGGCCTTCCTATCGATAGGAAGAATAGGCACTAAATAAACATTTCTTCTGAACATTTGTGTAAGTTGCTCCTTACTTTGGGATGATCCTTAAACTTAACATTCATCAGTCTTGAAATGATTCAGCTATATTATCAGTGGCTATTTAAAGAACATTTATAGCTGTATATTCAGAAATGATCTAACCAATATTTTTATATGAGAGTGAAAACTAACTCTATTAGTGTGAATCCCATAGTTTTACAAAACACCTCCTTCCTTATTGTAAATCTGGCCCTATTTCTGTATTTATGCAGTGAGTACAAATTATTCTTGTGCTTTGACGTCTAATGAATCCCCTAACAATAATCCAGAATTTAGTGGAAAATTATATTTCTATTTTTTACATTTTCTATTGCTACAAGTCTAACAAACAAGTCCCCAAATTATTTAGTGGCAAGTCTGAAAGCTATTGCACTGTTGTAAAGGGGCCAGGATAGAAATGCCATTCTATCCGAGCGCTCTTCTGCTGCCTGTCATGTGAAACCCCAGTCCTCTTTACCTTCCTATCACTGAATTACCAGAGCGATTAGTCCACAGGAGTACATCCTGTTTTGAAGTCAGCACAGAAAAGGCTAAGGATCAACCAACCTGGACTACTCGTTTTAAAATTGCTTATTTCAGCTTGAGAATTTGTCGAAATAGAAACATCACGGAGACAACTGTATAAACTGGCCAAACTGAGCAGGAACAATTCTGTTAACACTCTCGATTGCAAATTGACAACTGGAGACTTTTGTGAGGTGTATAATGACAAAAGCCTGGCTGGAACATCTCCAACACTAGGGTGGAGGCTTCCAAGCATTGGTCAAACGATGAGACTAAGCAAAATCTTCTGAGAATCTTAAAACGGGATAGCTGGAAGGTCAGGTTAGCAATTTTCCTTTGTAATATTCAAAACAAGTGAAAGTGGGAACGGTGCAGAGGGGCGTGATACTCTGTCCAGATTGCTGGCAAAAGCTCTTTTGGAATTTTAGGCTGATAATGTAATTCAGGGGAGTTTCTACATTTCACAAGCCTGCCACAGATACCTTGGAAAAGACACCTTAGCTCATTACCCAAGTCCCCACTCTGCCACTAACATGCTGTGTGACACTGGACAAGTGACAATTTCTTTGTGTTTAAGTTCCTTCATCTGTAAAATGAGAGATTTGGAAGAACAGTCTTTAAGATCTCAGCCAGCTCTGTAGTGCTCTGATTCTGAGGGGAAATTATATAAGAATTAGGCTGAGCTTCAGCTGTGGTAATGTGGACGGCATCCTATTGTTTTATGGTGATACGTTATTGACCAGTTCATTTAACGCAAGTCATGGTTACTTGGACTAGGCCAGTCTAGAAACCCTTTTCAATTTCTTCCCTGTTTGCTTCAGGGCCTTGTTAGGACACCTCAGAAACACTGTCTTAAACAATTTGCAAAGAGGAGAGTTAAAAACATCCTCCTACTTCACGCTTCATTAAATCGCTCCACAGGCACTGCTCTCAAGCGGCCATAGCTCCTAGGAAGCAAGGGGTGAGTTAAATAAAGGTTAGAACATAAAATACAACTGTTCTCAAATTCTGATGGCACTGTTCTACTCCCTAGTCTTTTCCATTACACTTAAAGATTTATATTAAACACATGGAGACTTATTGACATAAGCATCTGGTCAATAAAAAAAGGAGACAGTTACTCTAGAAAATGATTAGAGAAAAAGACCAGGAAGTAGAAGAGGCAATGGAAACCAAACATGGAGAGAGCAACAGACATTCAGAGGACACTTACGGGTCAAAGGCCGCAAGCAGGAAGTTGAGGAGGAGGCTGATGGATTGCTCCACATGGATTTGATGAGTGGTTGGCATCCGTTTGTTGAGCTGGTAAAAAATGGTGGAGAGCACAGCCTCTAAGCGGGCCACATTGAGTTCTGTGTTTGGGTCCAAGTTGTTCAGAGCATTTTCCCGCAATGCTTCTATGACATTCCATATGTCCACCAGGTGCACTGCAATTAAAGCAGAGTTAACAGATCAGGTCCAAGGTACCTGTGGCAGTCTCGTGAAATGTAAAAATGTCCCTGAATTACATTGTCAGCCTAAAACTTCAAAAGAGCTTTTGTCAATTGCCTCTCTTCTGGATAGATTATTATCTCCTCCACTTTCCCCACTTGTTTTGAATATTACTTACTTTCTATGTGTCTCTACCCTGTTTTTTCTAGGCTCCTCACACGTGTTTAGCTGCTGCAGGGGCTGACATAAGTCAACAAACATAGGCTGTGCATAGTCTCCAGGACTTGATATATGTGGGGGGGACTCAAAAAACCAGAATTTATTTATAAAAATAATGTATTTATTCTTATATGTTTAAACTTCAGTCGTCCTCAAAGTACTCTTTGATGCAATATACCCGTTGAGACGCGTTTTCACTGCTCAGAACAGTTTTTGAACTCATCAATTTTGATGCCTCTTTGTATTTCTACCATTTTTTGTTTCACCTCTTCCATATCAGCAAAAAATTTCCCTTTGAGGACTTTTTTCATCAGGGGGAACAAAAAGAAGTTGCTCAGGGTAAGAGCAAGTGAATTGGAAAGGTGAGGCATGGGAACATGCTGTTTTTTAGTCAAAAACTTCTAAACACTCAGAGCGATATGAGCAGGTGTTTATAAAGCACCCATCATGAAATGGGCAAACACATTGAAAGAATCTCCAAAAAAAAAAAAAAAAAATTCATTGAAGCTGAATACAGTCTCTCACAACAGTGTCAGCTGGTATGCTGATGCTGATGGGTTCCTAGAACACTTACCTACCAGGGGAAGCTGCCTGTACTACAAGGGGCCTGCCCTCCAAAAACATAATTCTTTTTTTTGTTTTTGGAGGTCTCCCCTTGTATAATAGCAAGCAAATGATTTGCTGAACATTACTGTAGATAGTTGTTTCCGACTTTCACAATGGCCCTTGAAATAGAACATTATCTCCATGATACATGCAGGAAAACTGAGGATCAGGAAAGTGAACTGATAAATGCAAAGGTACAAGGTCCATCAGTGGAAAAACTGGCATCCAAATCTGAGGCTAGCTGGTATGGAAGCATTTTCTCACAACACACGGCTACTCAAAAAGAAGAGAAGACCAACCCTTCCATTCTAGTGTTTGAAAGGATATCAATATTGCATTTGAGTATTTAAATGTTTTTGTTCATGTATATTCTTTTTAGTAGTATTCAGTTTGAAGTAAGAAAAAAAAAGGAAAGTTAAGGTAGGCAGGAAGACACGGGAGTAAGGGAAAGTTATAGTCACAGATCATATAACTAACCTGGTCAAGAACAAGCAGTATCTTGGTGACATTGTTGACTAGCTGATGTAAGTCATGGTAACTTTCACTAGGATAGTGAAGAAATTCATTTCTATTTTCTTCCCTATTTGCCCTGAGGTCGTCTTATGATGTCCTAGAAATCATTACCACAACCAGGATAATGAACATGTCCAATACTCTCAAAAGCTTCTTCTAGAGCCTCTGTAATTTACACCTGCTCCCTGTCCCAGGCACCTGATCTGCTTTCTGACACAAATTTCTAAAATTCGGAGTCAATGGAATTAGATACTGTGGACTTTATTTTCATCTGGATTCTTTTGTATCAACAGCTTGCTCCTCTTTACTGCTTAGTAGTATTCCACTATGTAAATATAGCACAATTTTTATCAACTCACCTGCTGGTAGATATTTGAGTTGTTCCAGTTTTGAGTTACATGAACAATCATGTACAGCTCTTTGTATGTTGTACACACACACACACACACACACACCACATGCACACACACACACACACACACACACACACACACACACACACAGATGCAATTCCATTTCTCTTAGATAATTAGAGATTAAAAGTACTAAAAGTATTAAATGTATTAAGTAAATACTTAGAAATGAAGAGCTTGGTCATATGGTAGGCATATATGTTTAATTTTTTTTTTTTTTTTTTTTTTGACTTGGAGTCTCACTGTCGCCCAGACTGGAGTGCCACCGCAGCCTCGACCTGCCGGGCTCCGGCGATCCTTCCGCCTCAGCCTTCTAAGTAGCTGGAACTACAGGCGCGCGCTACCACGCCCGGCTAATTTTTTGATTTATTGTAGAGATGAGGTCTCACCTGCCCAGGAGGGTCTCGAACCCGCGGGCTCAGGCAATCCACTCACCTCAACCTCCCAAAGGCGCGGGATTACAGGCTGAGCCACCAAGCCCAGCTATATGTTTAATTTTTAAAGACACTTTCGAAGTGTTTTCCAAAGTAGCTGTACCCTCCTCCATTCCCATCAGCAATATGAGTTCAAATTCCTCCACACCTTCACCAAGTTTAGGTTTATTTTCATTACGCTCTTGCATTTACAAATACTTTGTTTTTTCTCAAAGAAGTATATACTTTTGTTTCAGTTCTTGAGAAATGTGCACCCCATATATGCTTTTTCACTAACAATCCCCTAAGTATTGTCTCCTATCTTTTTACCCACTTCTGACACTGTGTTTTTGTTGGGTTTTTTTTTGTTTTTGTTTTTTTGTGGACACCACCAAGGTCTATTGCTTATACATTCTGGAGCAGCAGCCCAAGCTACACCTGGGTCCCTGTGAAGCATCCAAGGTGCAGGGCAGTGTGCACCTCTCTGGAGACTTTGTCCTAAAGGTGCTAACTTGCCTCAAAGATCTCTGAAATGCCCTTGAGGTCATTCTTCCATTGTCTTGACAAATAGAATCTGGCTTCCCTCTTTCCATATTAATCTCCTTAACAAACAGTTGCTTGACCATACCCTTAGTATTCTCTCCTAAACAAGCTGCTTTACTCTTTACATGACCAGGATGACAGTTTTCTAGATCTTTCCATTCTGCTTCCCTTTTAATTATAAATTCCATCTTTAAATCATTTCTCTCTTCTCTCATTTTAATGGAAGCAGTCAGAAAAAGCCATGTAACACCTTGAACACTCTGCTGCTTGGATATTTCCTGTTAGGCCATAGTCCTAGCAGGCACTCCACGATGTTAGGTCAGGCCAGCTGGGGTGTGGGTATCTGGTGTACAATTTGGTGCTGCGAGAAAAATGCAAATAATCACACAGAAGTTAGATTAGAAAATATAGTTTATTTAGAAAGTAATTTAGAGAGAAAGAGGAGGCCAAAGCCAGGAAACATAGCTCAAAGAGCATATGGCCACACCAGAGTCTAGTAAAGTGATGGCTAACACTGTTTTGTTTTGTTTTGTTTTGTTTTTTTAAACATAGCCAGGCATGGTGGTGCACACCTGTAGTTCCAACTACTTAGAAGGCTGAGGTAGAAGGGTCACCTGAGCCCAGCAGGTTGAGTCTGCAGTGGCAGTGAACATGCTACTGCACTCCAGCCTAGATGACAGAGTGAGACTGATTCCAAAAAAACAAACAAAAACCAAAAACCAAAAACAAAGCAAACATCTAGTGAGCTCCTAGTATGGCTGCCTGGCATTGAACTATGTGACCATGTTTTCTTGGCTCTTCTCTTATTTTTGTTCTCGGAACAGATCTGTAGTTTCTTGCCTTTGATATAGGAGAACTTTATCACCAATCCCTTCCACTAAAATAACAAGCCAGCCAGCCAGTCAGTGAGTCAACCAACCAACCAATCAACCAAGTCCTTTGAAGTTAGACTCTCTTCTCCTAGGTCAAGTTTAACTGCAGAATCTTTAGCCACGGGACCTTGAGGGACATGCAGATCTTCTTATACCCAAATTAGGCTTAAAGAAAAACAAACACCTAAAATTTGGGTCTCATAACAAATTTTATATATATTTTGAGACCTAAACAATAAGTGTATTATACAAATCCACAAACTAACAAAGGCAGGTTATACAAAACTTTCACTATGATCATTTGCTGTTACTTTTAATAATTACTTTAAATAAACTGGGCATGGTGACTAATGCCTATAATCCCAGCACTGTGGGAGGCCTAGGAGGGAAGATTGCTTGAGGCCAGAAATTTGAGACCAGCCTGGAGAACACAGAGAAATCCCGTTTCTACAAACATTAAAAAAAAACATTAGTCTGGTGTCATGGTGCTTGCCTGTAATTCCAGTTACTTGGGAAGCTGAGGCAGGAGGATCATTTGAGCCCAGGAGATCAAGGCTGCAATGAGCTATGACTGTGTCACTACACTCCAGCCTGAACAACAGAGCAAGACCCTATCTCAAAAATAAATGAATAAATAGACAAATAAGTAACTATTATAATTACTTAATGTTTCCATTATTTTAAAGTCTAAACCTGGTTTGCCAAGTTTCTTTTGTTTGGCCCCTTCTTAGCCACAACTTGACCATCTACCTTAGTGTCAGCACCACTTCCTCAAGGATATCTTTCTGGATCCTGAATCTCCAGGTTTTATATCCCTACTATGTGCCATGGCAGAATCGTCTTTCCCCATGATAGCCTGTAGTGGTGGTCTTGTGTGGACCAACTGGCTGTCTATTTCCTGCTGTGTATTGTACACGCCATAGGAAGAGGCTATGTCTGTCTGCTGTGATAACTGTTCACACCCCTAGCACCCGTCACAGTGCCTTCTATATCACAGGAGCTAGTAAATATCTTTTGACTAAATGAGTGAATGACAATGACATGACTCAACAGTGAAACAGGGTTTTCTAATGATACATTTGCTTCCTAAAGGAGCAGTAAGATACAGTGGTGAAGAATCACACAGATATTGGTTTGAATCCCAGAAGTCCTGTCCGTCAAGTTATTTAACTTCTCTGATTAATGTATTGCATTTAGGAGAAGTACTGGGACGGGCTCGGTGGCTCAGCCTGTAATCCTAGCATTTTGGGAGGCTAAGAGGAGTGGATTGCCTGAGCCCGTGGGTTCGAGACTAGCCTGGGGAACTTGGTGAGACCTTGTCTCTACAATTAAAAAAAAAAAAAAAATAGCTGAGTGTGGTAGCGTGTGCCTGTAGTTCTGGCTACTTGGAAGGCTGAGGTAGAAGGATCGCTGGAGCCCAGCAGGTCAATGCTGGGGTGGCCATGAGTGTGCCACTGCACTCCAGCCTGGGTAATGGAGTGAGACTCCAACTCAAAAAAAAAAAAAAAGAAAAGAAAAGAAATGCAGTTTAAAAATATCATTCCAGACTTCGTTTTTATTTGTATTTCTGTTTGAGTAGGGCTCTTGCTCTGTAACCCAAGCTGGAGTGCCGTGGTGTGATCATGACTTACCACAGCCTCAACCTCCTGGGCTCAGGTGATCCTTCTGCCTCTGTCCCCTGAGTAGCTGGGACTACAGGTGTGTTCCACCATGTTCAGCTAGGTTTTTGTTGTTTTTTTTTTTAGTGACGAGGTCTCACTGTGCTGTCCAGGCTTGTCTTGGAACTCCTGAGCTCAAGGGGTCCTTTCACCTCAGCGTCCCAAAGTGCTGAGATTACAGTTATGAACCACCACAACCATCTCATTCCAGATTTTAGGGAAAGAAAGGAATGGAGATGGACAGATATGCATTAGGAGGAAGTAGCTGAAGTCGATTTTAGTCCAAATAATAGATGGTGGTACTTTTGCCTAGGGGGAAGGTATTATGCATAAAAAAACTGTGATCATGCACTTTGTACCATGTATTCTCCAGGGAAGGCACAGTGGAAATAATTCAGATCTTGCAGTCCCAAAGATTCAGAATTTCATTTCTGACTCCACTAATAAATGTAAAACTGGGTAAGTTATTTTACTTGTATAAATTTTATTATTCCTATTTATTTAGAAATGAGAAAACTAATATCATCAAGAGGTAGTTATAGTGAGGCTAAAAGAGTAAATGTATTACAATTGCTGGCCACAAGGGCTAGCACACAAGTGCTCAATAAACTAGCTAGCTATTTATGTTACAATAATTAAACACACCCGATCTAAAGTCATATTATGTTACTATTAATTTAAACAATCTATGAGTCCAAAACTAAGTTTTAGTTGAGTCTCTTAAAGGCAACACATTAATCAGTCTGTAATTTTGACCATATATTATTTGGGTCATACAGAAGAAGCACAAACCACATTCCAGTCACAAAAGCAGAGGTGGATTCAGTTTAGTTGTCTTAAATTCTGAGCCAGTGGCATTGACATTGATTTTTACCATATTGAGTAATTAGAAACCTGGTGAGGAAGGCCTTCCTTCCTAAAGGTTTCCTGGAAACTTTGTTTCATTGGTTACTGCTCTGGGAAGTGTAATCACAGCGCAAAAATTCAGGATCTTGGCAGTGGTTGGGTTCCCCTATTACCTTGGGCAAGTCACTTCCTTGTTTCGGTTTCCTCATCTGTAAAATGGGAACAATAACAGTTCCTCCATGACAGGGTTATTTTGGGGGTCAAATGAAATAATTCACATAAAACATTTCACACAGTGCTTAGTGCACAATATCCATTCACTAAATATTAATTACTGCTATTGAGAAACTTAAGTAGCATAAGATTTTTTGCCTATTTAAATAGGAACACTGAGAAATAGGAAAAGTTGATATTCATTAGGAAGTTATTAAGAAGTCTGTTTTAAAAGCCCGACACTTGTATCAATACGTTGCTTACTGCTCTGTCTGCTGGTAAATTCGTTTTAGAAAATGAGGACATTTAGTTTATGCAATAACAGTCATGGACCACTAGATGGCACTGTGCATATTTTACTAAACAGTGTCAAGCTTCAGCTGTTTGTCATAGAGTACCGGCTACTAGGCACAGGGGACAGGAATTGGGGGTGTCCCTCATCGATACGACGACATTCATGCTATATTAACATACTAGATAAGGCAACAGTTTGCATCATGAAATTCCTTAGTTGACATTAACCATATCAAGAATAAACAAAGTGTATTCTTAAAGTAATATTTAGTACTTCATAGCATTTTAAGAAGAATGTTATTAGTGTATCATCATCATCATAAGAATTTATGACAACTCAACTGAATCCATATCTGCTTTTGTGACTGGCATGTGGTTTGTGCTGCTTTTATATCACTCATATAATATATGATCCAAATTATGGGCTGATTAATTTAAGGAATTTGGGAGACTCGCTTAAAACATAGCTTTGGACTCATGGAGCTTATACATTAATAGTAGTGTAGTATGGCTTTAGATGAAAGTATGTTTAATTATTTTAGCACAAATAGCTATAATTTGCTAAGCACCTAATATTGAATGTATTTCAGCATTAATTATTAATACTATCTAAGAGGTGTATTTGTAAGCAAATGGAAATAGACAAAGCTTCGGTAGTTTGTTATAAATCCAGGCAAATCTCAGGTAGAAAAGGTTTAGGTCAGGGTGGTTGGGGGAGAACTACAGGCAGGTAGAAAAGAGTTTGTTGTTGATCTCAAGAGATGGTTCTTATCTGTTTGCTGATGTCTTACACTATTTTTTTTTAGTTGGAGTCTCACTCAGTCACCCAGGCTGGAGTGCAGTGGCACACTCACAGCCACCCCAATATTGACCTGCTGAGTTCAGGTGATCCATCCACCTCAGCCTTCCAAGTAGCCGGAACAACAAGTGCACACTACCATGCCCGGCGATGTTTTGTTTGTTTGTTTGTTAAGTGTAGAGATGCGGTCTCGCCAAGTTGCCCAGGCTGTTCTCAAACCCATGGGCTCAGGCAGTCCTCTCACCTCAGCCTCCCAAAGTACTGGGATTACAGGCTTGAGCCACTATGCCCGGCTGTCTTACACTATTTTAATAAGAGATGGTGTCCTTAGTCCATAATTGGAGAAGACTTTAAGTATCCTTGGGAAAAGTGCTAAAATGACAAACCCATTTAGACCTAGGTAGAAATGACTGATATCATAAACTTTATTAGAAGTAGTCAAATCATATCAATGGGATAAAATATGGGGGAGAGGATACAGAAAGGATAGGCTTACTAACAGGCAACTTCAGAGCTTAGTCTATTTTATGATTTATTTCAGAGGCAGAGTTTCTTGGCCTCCAAAGGCCGTGTCCAGGCCACTGCATATAAGCATAATGTTCTTTTTCTAAATTGCTTGAAGATCGCCTCAAAATTTTCAAACCCAGACTCTACCACCTTCTGATTCCAAAATTTAAGAGAATGGAAAAGGATTTTGACAAAACTCTCCAGGTGATTCTGACAACCACTGATTTATAAACTTTTAGGAGACTCTCAAAAGGCCTCGTAGCTGGGGAAGGTCAGTAGACAATGATCTTACAGGGCCTTAGCTTTAGTCATTTTAAAGTGATTCTTAACCTTGGCTGCACATTGAAATCATCCACAAGGTTGTAAATGGCTTCCTGGTGATGTTGCTGGTCCAGCATGACACTTGAAGTGGCTAGCACAGGCTTTTTGGAAATCTCATGCTCCCACCCCGGACCTAAAGAATTGGAATGTACATTTTAACAACATCTCTAGGCAGTTTGTGTTCACATTAAAATATAAGAAGCACTGCTGAAAGTCAGTAGTTCTCAGTCCTTTGACATCAGGAGAGGCCAGTATCTCTAACAGGTTGTGAGGTGTGTTGCAAAAAGCTGATTGCCATGAATTAATTTATGCTGTTTAAGATATTGTATAATTATGCATATACACATTTTTTAGAGGGGTTTGGGATTTACAGATATCTATAAGAAGGTCACTCATTGCATTATGGTACACTTCCTTAATTAGGGGAAAAGGAAATTGCAGTTAGCTTGGGAAATGAATATAATCTGTTGATATGCCATTGGGAATACATACATCCTCTAGTGTGTGGACAGTGTCTGTGTGCTGCACTTTGTGTGTGTGTGTGTGTGTGTGTGTGTGTGTGTGTGTGTGTGTGTGTGACATGCTCCCTCAACCCTCATCTCGCCCCTCATGCTTAAAGTGATAGTGACTGGTGTCCCAGATTTTGTTATGACTTGTTTTCCTCTTGGAGACATGCAGGCAAATGCAGGGAGAGTCAACTGTGGTTAACTTACCCATCGAATCCCCATAGCAATGCAGATAGGGTGTTTCTCCTGAAATTTCATTCAGTTCTCCCCTCTCTACATGTAAATTTCCTGACCTTCAGTGCAATATTCCCAGGATGGATTTTCCATTGTAACCACACTCTTCAGAGTCTCAGAACCCAGGTTAGGTAATATTTCTGATTAGTTGACATGCTGGGTTTGAAGTGCCAAATTGTGTCCTTTCAGACATGGCAGATCCTTAAGATATGTTTGTTGGCTTGTAGAAAAGTTAATGATGGAGATTCATTGTTTCAGTTATTCATCAAAGTTGGATGTCCTTAGAACTAACAGATGAACACACATATAACCATTGTCTTTTTACCACAACAACTCTCAAATGGAAAGTTTCATTCAGTATTTTAAGTGCCAAGTTGACTTTAAGTAAACACGCTTTTAAAGTGCTTCACACGTTGGTCAGACATCACAGTGGTGAGGTGTGAGGAGGTGGGGAGTTAGCTCCTTGTGAGTGTGGGAACGACCCTGGATTCCTCAAGGACTCATTACCCTAGGCTGCTCAGTGGCCATCTTTCGTAGACTTTCGCCTTAGTCTTAAAACTTCTTTCGTACAATATGTGTTGACTGAGACATTTTCATGTGGCAGTGCTGGCTGTTCTGGGTTCTAGAATTAGAGGGTACAAGATAGGCAGGTCCCTGACCATATAGAAGTTACACGTTGTAGGGACAGATAACAAAAATAAGTGCATTGAGTATGCAACAGTAATATATTTTCTCTTTTTCATTTTAAAATTTTGAATTGATAGATAACGTATGTAGTTAAGGTGTACAATGTGATAATTTGATATTTATGTAGATATTGATCTATATCTATTTTTTCTTAAAGAGAAAAATAGGCTGAAAGTAGATTTGGGTTCAAGTGTTTACTTGTACAATATGAATAGCAATATCTATCTTTCTTACACTATGGTGTTCTGAGGAACAATAAATATTTACAGGGGAAAACAGTAAAATGCCAAGCACTATATAAATCTTAGGCATTTTTCTTATTTTAGAGAGTAACAGGCATTAAAATTTAATGTCATATTCAGGCGGATTATAAAACATCCCCCCCCCTCACAAAAATGCTTTCAATTATTTGCTCTGCTCTGTCAGTCATAAAGATATTTGGTCCTTCATATAAGCTTTCTTCCCTAACTTCAAGTTTGTTTTCCTCTTAATGGATGAAATTATGTCATAAATCCAAGAGAAACTATTTCAGTGATTACTAGTTTAGTTTCATTTCAGGTCAAATATCTCTTGAAATTTAGAAAGCCTCAGCTCATGAAATAAAAAAAGAGACTATTTTGATGTATTACTACTTACCATACATTTAACTCACACAGGATGTAACATATGGAGAAAGACTGCCATATGCTTGTACACACACAGTTGGGAAACGGAGCAAAAAGTAAGATTCCACAATAGTTTCAAAAGAAATTCAATTCAACCCAGTAATTTTGAAGGATCTGCAACGCATCATGGTTGATGTTATCAGTGGTTTAACAAGATATGAAAGCCCAACCATAAAAAGAGATTGTAATTCCCATGGGGAGGGACACACTCAATGACCTAGCTGAAGATCAGCAGAGACACTATGCCAGGTTATCAAAAGCCTACATCCTTCCTGCAGATTTTTTTTTTTAAGTGCTGCCTGCAGCTCAAAGTACAGGGATGCTATTGTGGGCTGGAAACTTTGGAAAGGTTTGAAGGTGGAGGTTAAAGCTTAAGTTGATTTCTAAAACACAGCAGGAAGTACATAGATGAAGATGAGGAAGGGAGAATTCTCCGGGAAGAAGAGATCTAGCAACCAATGGCACAGAGGAATGGATAAAGATGGGCTGCCCAGAGCCTATATTGATCTGACAGAGTCAGAGAGGTCTGTGTTGGGGCTTACAGGAAAGCAGGGTTTGTAACTAAGTAATCTTATCTACTGCCCATTATATGCCACTTTTTCCATTTTTCAATGAGCAAATGTCTGTTTTTTTATTTAATTGAGAATATACATTCTATAAAGTTTAATGCTTGATTTCATTTTTAGACAACCATGTGAAATACTGTTTAGAGCCAACAAGTCTGGTAGTGAAAACCAAGGCTGTTCTTTAGAGCTATGAGTGGGTTCCAAACTATGGGTCTTGGGAGTCACCAGGGCATCCTGAGGTTTAAGCAGCTCTTCAGGTGATTTTGATAGACAATGAAGGTTGGGGACCACTATTATGGAGAGTAACTTACAGGATGGAGTTTAGACAAGAGACAGGAAGAATAGGAAATTGATGCTCATTTGATTCAGAGGAATTTATTTAAAAGATGACACAAGAATCCTGGGAACATTGTGGTCAAGAAAGCCAGGTGCAAATTAGCCAGTTGTTAAGATTTTCTCAAATAAATAACTTACTTTTATGCCCTTACTCAGGCCTCTCATCATGGTAAAATAGTGCTTACAAATCTGTTAGGGCAGAAGAACTCAGTTAAATGGTATGCTTTTCCAAGGTCAACAAATGTATTTTGATGGGATTACATGGACCATATTAGCCATCACTAATTAACTAAACATTGAAATCAGAAAGAAAATGTTAATAAAAGCATCATTTTCAGATTTGTTTTCCATTGGTGAGCATGAGTTATGACTTTATAAAATGCAGAACCAAACAACACCTGAGTTGCTCACAAAATTTTTTAATGCTTCCAATCTTAATATCTTCCTTGCTCAGACGAACGTATGTTTTTATCACCAGGTAGTTCTCTTTGCCAAGAATCCTTGGAGGGAAGCATCCTTTCTTACAAGATAACATTTCAGTTTCACTTTAATTTCCTGGTTAAGGTGAAGCAATAAACCTTCATGAAAAGGCCTACAACATATTTTTGGTGTAAGATCAAATTGAATATTATGCCAGTCTTCAAAGGCCCTGGCAGAACATCCATTGCCTATTAGGAAAAAAGTATTCAGTATTCCTTAAAATGTGTTTGTAGACCAGCGTCATTATTCAAAATGAGGTATAATAATTGTTGGCTCAATAGCTGTCATACTGTAAATTAAATTTAGCTAAATTCAATTGAACAAGCATTTATTAAGCCTATTATTTTCAAAGTAGTATACCAGGGATTGTAAAACTAATAAGAGAAGGTAAATGAAAAGAAAGATCTGAATGATAACTAATTTCTCATTGTCAATGTTTAACTTTGTTCAGAAAACGTTGAATAACTTTAGAAGCGAGCAGATCTATTATCTTGTTTCCCCAGTGGCTAGTCATTTTATACATGGCTCTTAGACTTCACTGTATAACTATACAGGTTTCTTTAACGTGGTCTTACCATCCCCTACATTCTAGTGCTTTCATTTAGGCTTTTACTGCCTTCTACTTAGAAGTAAACCTCTTACCCATCTCCAGTTTCTGTCTTTTTCTATCTGTCCTAAGGAATATCATAAGGCTCCATTCTGGTCATGCCTTTCTCCATTGCCTGCTGAGTAGAATCCAACATGCTAAACATGAAAACCAATGTTTGGGCCTCAGTCTACTCTTCTGTGGTCTCATCTCCCATTACTCTCTAGTTTCTTCCAAGAGTCCTATGTTCCAGCAACAATGGACTTCTCACAATTCCAAAATATGCCCTTGGCTTTCTTATGTGTGCCTTTACTCAGCCTGCTCACCTATCAGGTGTAACCTGAAATCACCATCCCTCAAAGTGATACATACTTGCCATCTCCCCTAGGAAGCTCATGCTGATACCCTCAGGTAGGACTATACTTTTCTTTTCTTTTTTGCTCCTGGAGTCCTTCACATATCTATTAGAACATTTATGACACTCTGCATTTCCCACAGTTATTAATGAGCAAGTTTTTTCCTGCATTTTTCTAGACCAGTCCATATTTGGACTTTAGGGGGAGAGTCCTTGAAATTATGAGCTAAATTTTGTGTTTAAGGTCATATATGTTTGAGGGAGAAAGGGTCTATGGTTTTCATCAGTTTTTCCAAAAGAAGTATGGAGAGTAAGCTGAAGAACCACAGTGTGGCTGGGTGTGGTGGCTTATGTCTGTAATCCCAACATTCTGAGACACTAAAATGGGAGGATAAAGCCAGACTTCATCTCTACCAAAACAAAAATAATTAGCCGGGCATGTTGGTGCATGCTTGTAGTCCCAGCTACTTGGGAGGCTGAGGTGGGAGGACCACTTGAGCGCAGGAGTTTGAGGATAAAGTGAGTTATGAATGCACCACTACAACTCCAGCCTGGGCCACATAGAAAGACAAACAAACAAACAAAAAACAAAACAAAACCAAAAACCCATAGCACTAAATGCTAGCGTCTTGAGGACAAGGGCTGCTTCTTGTTCATCTTTGTATTCCTCATATCACCCTGCTCAATACCTTATTCAAACTGGGTGATCAATGATGCTTGGTGAACAGAATTAGTGGGGCCTCTATTCCAAGGAAGGTGCTACATAGAGCTCCTTGAAACTCTCCCTTGACCTCAGTACTCTAAGAAAGTTCCATGAGGCTTATTGGGCATGGTTTTCTACACTACTTTTCTTGTTTCTTATGTAGTGACTTGAGTTATGGTCAGAGTCCTAGATGCCAGAGGCCACATTCCGAGAGAAAAAGCATCCACTGGGCTACCAACCACAGGGGACTGTCTCCGACTTGTCCTTTAGAGCTTTTGATCTCACTGACCCTGTATCATGTACCCATTTGGCCAACATGAACACAAATAGACAAAATACACGGTCTGGGAGTTGAAAGGAGTGAGAAGGCAGCAACTGGCTATGAAGTATGCTACTGTTTCTGCATTCTTTCTATACCATTTCTTTATGTATTTAATTGTCTTTGTGCAGTGAGAGAGAATAAGGATAATAATAGAAAGTGCATTTTAATCACCCATTCAGAAAATAGCTATGGCTCAGAGCTTACTGCATGGAAAATTGCTTGGGAAATGGGGCTCGCATTTGGGATAAAGAAATCTCTGGGCAGGAAGTCAGCAGTACGGGTCATTTACAGGTGTCTTGTGTTAGATCATCCATAAATCAACATAGTGTAAAGAATATGAGAAGTGTATCATTTTTGTTTAAAAAGTCTTTAAAAGTCAATGGAATAGTTCTGTATCTGTTGCAGAGCATGGTGACTATGGTTCATAAAAATACACTATTTCAAAACTGCTAAAAGATTAGATCCCGAATGTTCTCTAGGATTAGATCTCGAATGTGCTCACTACAAAGAAATGATAAGTATGTGAGGTAATGTACATGCTAATTAGCCTGTGTAAATAATTCCACAATGTATACCTGTATCATAACATCATCTTATAAATCTTATAATACATGTCTTATAAATCTATATGGAAGCCGGGTTCGGTGGCTCAGCCTGTAATCCCGTGCCTTTGGGAGGCTGAGGTGAGT
>NW_007009537.1:595461-635755 GCF_000164805.1 Carlito syrichta | reverse complement strand
CCAGCAAGTCGAGGCTGCAGTGGCCGGGAGCGGCCACTGCACTCCAGTCTGGGTGACAGAGTGAGACTCCAACTCAAAAAAAAACAAAAACCAAAAAAAAAATAAATCTATATGAAGTATGCTACTCTTGCTTGTCAATTAAAAGTCGATGGAAAATAGTGATGAGGAACCTAAAAGTCAAGGCACACAGAGGTGATATTTCAGATGACTCTTGTGTACCTTTCCAAATCCTCTTGGCCCCACCTCTTTCTCCACAAGGGGCATGGATTCACATTCAGAGCTTCATCTCAAGGTGTCATGACTGGCACCACATAGACTTTAGCCAGGTTGATGCAGCTGAAATCAGATAGTGACTGGTCCTAGGCTCTCACCGAATACCTCTGATGTCTTAGCATGAACACCTGGAACCTACTTAGCTCTCACACATGTGTAACCCAGAAGCATGGGAGGATTAACTCCGGCAGACCACCTTTGACCAATGCAGCATAAAGCAGTTGGATTAGAACATTCTTCTTTTGTCCTCTGGGTGGACAGTCACGGGATACATTTCACAATGTTGCTTAGAAATTTTTGCACTATTAACTTTCCTTCCTTCCTGGTTCCAGTTCTGCTCCGGGTTCACTATGCCAGTGACCTGTTTCCACATTAAGTCTTGTTCTGGGTTCTGCTTCTTGGGGACACTGATTCTAATCAAGTCTCTCTCTAGTCCTGGTGGAATTTCCAAAACAATAAATGTTTATAAAATGATGATTATGACCATGTTTAAAGCAAATTTTGATTCTGTTTAATTATATAAATTTTCCTCAATTTATCTTTCTCTGAATATAATATCACAGTTTTATTTAGTAATGTTTAAATTGAAAAATTAAATGCATCATACTTGATTACACTGAATAAAGTTTATCATTTTTCTGAGAAGGTAAACTGCTTAGGGCTGCTGTCATTATTATTTGTTTTGCAGTAGGTTTAGTGGTCCGTAAGCTTGCCTCAGTGTTCTAGTGTTTTTTGGTGACAAGGGTTGACAGATATTGTAGGACAGTGACTCTGTTTATCATAACACTTGGTTGATATTGTGAAGTCAGAAGTTGGGCTCTTTATATTATTTTTATCTGGTGTTTATCCAAGGGAAGTCACTTAATATCTCTTGTGCTGTTCTCTTCTTACTCAAAACAAACAGAACTTTATAACTCTTTTTAGACAAGGAGATAAAGCATAAATCTTAGCCCAACACCATCAATGGTTAGAAATAGCTAAAGACAATTTATTTCAATATGCTATAGATACACTTGATCTTTTTAACTATCATAATTATAAGTAACTTTTTTTCCTTTGGAAAATGACGGTTGGCTTTGGGGACTTATAAGCTAGATATCAGTATACACACACACACACATATATAGATATCAGTATATATAGATATAAGTATATATATCAGCATATATATCAGTTTGAGACTGATCTACTATTTGATAGTCTCAATCAGAAGTGTGATAATAAACAGACACGTTCATTAGATTCTAAACTTGAGGTCATTTCATTACTAAATTTGTACACTAAGGGATATTACTATCAAGGATAATCTAAATTAATGGAAAAATCCCATATTGCATTGTTCTTCTTATGCTGCTTGAGTTAATTTTTTCTCTTTTAAATACAAATGATAATGCCAAGAACCCACATTATTGGACTGACATATATCTATGTGTTTCTGCAGATGCATAGTTGTTGCTATTTTGTGGGAGGGGTCTTTCAAAGGGGAAGAAAGGGAGAGACCTTTATTGAATATTCTAGGCTTCAGCTTTTTTGCTACTGCTGGATATTTTAAGGATGCTCAGATAAATTATACAGACCATGCCAAGTAATTGAGAAAAGTCTGGGAAATCAGAATAATAGAAAAGAAAAGTAAAAAGAAGGTTTAGACTAAAGAAAAAGCTAGATACATTATCAAATAGCTACTTCTAGAATGGAAACAATAAGCTATGTGCATACTGGGTTTCTTATGATCAACTACAAACTCCTCGAGGTGAAGCTCCGAGTCTGAATCATCTCCATGTCCCTCAAAGTGCTCAGTGAGATGTCATGTAGAGAGTCATTACTCACTAGACACTTTATAAACCCATCTGCATATGAAAATGAATTAAGTGCGTGCTGCGTGCCAGACATTGTGGAAGATGCAAGCAGCAATAAGACATAAGTCTTATTGTCCTGATACTGAAATTATGTATTATTTGCTAGAATGTAAGCTCCATGAGGGCAGGGTTTTTTTCCACTTCTCTGTCTATGAAACTCCTGGCCCATGAAGGATGATATACATATAGTGCCTATATATATAATAATAATATATATACACACAGATTTTAAGAAAGGAAAAAACTGTATTAAAATTGTAATACTCAACATATACTGACAACAAAAGATGAATACAAGTCACGTTTGACTTCTGCAATTACAAGGGGTGCTCAAAATGGTTACCATCTGCGTTCAGACACTTCTGATGATGGGGAAATTCTGCAAGACTTGTTGCTGTGCAGAGCCTCCCAGATCTTCCCTTGTGCACATCACACACAGTACCATGCTTCTCCAACTTATCACAAATGTATGCAACTCTTAGGTGTATTGGTGGTTCTGTTGCATACTCACGCCTCCATTGTCATTATACTTTTACAACGTTCTCGAATTTCAAATACCACTTCAAAATGTGCTCCTGGAACAACAACTGTGCTTCCACCATCTTCTTTGACTGTCCTGTCTGCCGCAAGGTGACACTAGCATTCATTTGATTAATGCCATCTTTTGAGTGAACCTTATACTACACATTGCTACTGTAATTCAATTCAACTTCACAAAACAACACATAGATAACTAGATAACATCATTTTTTGGCACTCCCCCACACACAAACACACATATTATATATACTTATATATATATATTTAATATTTCCCAATAGAATAGTATAGACTTTATTTTACAATAAAAGTCATTTACAAAGGGGATTTTTTAAAGTAAATATTTTTTGTAAACTATTTTTTTTTTGGTTCTATGGGTATCACTTAACCACGTGATTGGCTTTCAGAAACTCTAGCCTATACCTCAAAGCTTAGTTTCTTTGGTAGCCATCACTGGAAAGAAAAATGTCTGAGACAATATATCCAGAAAATAAAAAATGCGATAGGTACAGAAAGTTTGTTTGGAATGATGAAAAGTTTTGGAAATTGATACTGATGATGCTTGAACAACACTGTGAATGTATTTAACGCCACTGACCTGCACACTTGAAATGGTAAATTATATGTTATGTATATTTTAATACAATTTTCAAAAGCAGTGGACTTATATTTAGGTAGAAAAATATAAAACTATGAATGCTAAAACAAGAGTAAAGTGGGGATAATCAGTCCACCCTACATCATACTTCAGATAATGAAAGAAATGCAATTATCTTTTTAAAAAGTCTTTTGTCTAGATACACTAGCTATTGCTTTTTGGATATTAAAGGGACTTGTTTTCTGAATATTTATATTTTGGGGATTTAGTGTTATCATCCCTCCCCATCTTCTGCCAAGAGAATCTGTGTATTAAGCTTTAGAATGATTCCCTAAGTTCCAGTTAGATTCTGAAATCTCTCAGATGACTTTGGAACAGGAAAGCTTAGTCTACTGCAAGACACGGCTACCCCCCTGAAACTCACAAACCCACAGAACTCTCTCTGTAAGGAATTTTGTCACATGACCTTCCAGTCATAGCTTCAACAACTGGGCTTCTTAGAGCTACTGTGGCTCTAAGAAGAACCTTTATAGCAAGAACATTCAAAGTTGGGAGAAACTTGAACTTAGAAACTTTTAAGAGGAAAACAGAGTTGGGGTACTAACTCTGTTTATTGATGGTATCTATAAATATTTTTCATTTCTGAAATACGACATTAATGACAATGCACTAAGCAGACTATCAGTTGTATTTTACTCTTTTAAAATTAATAGGTACTGAAACATATGCTGCCTTTGACCTCATTTGCTTGTTCAAGAGCTTCTCCCCAGTGATCTCAAAAGGTTCATCCATTTATTAAGTATTTTTTTTGAACGCTTATTATGTAGGGGATATATCAGTGTACGAGACGCACCCTGATCTTTGCCCTTAAGAAGATCACATTGAGTTAAGGAAGACATAATAAACATACCAACTAAAAAAATTACATAGCATAGAGTATATTAACATGCAAGAAGTACTTTAGAAACAAGACATACAGGAGGACAAGGGAGATGGGGGACTGGAGTATTAAATGGAGCCATCAAAGTAGAGGGCCCACTGAGAAGATGACAAGTGAGCAAAGGCTTGAAGAAGGTGAGGAGGTCAGCCATGTGATTCTTGACAGGAAGAGAGTGCCTGGTTGGGGGAATGGCTAGTGCTAAGGCCCATGATGGGCACTTGCCTGGTATATTCCCAGTAAAGTTAGGAGACCTAGTGTGGATGGAGCAGAGTGACCAGGTAAGAGGGTGGGAGGAGATGAGGCCAGAGCAGAAACAAGGCTAGAACATGTGGGGCCAACTAAGCCATTTTCAGGACTGTGTTTTTACCATGAGGGAAATGGGAAGCCACTGCAGGGTTCTGTGCAGAGAAGTGACAAGATCTGACTCAGGTTTAAAAGTCTGCTTGTGATCTTTACTTTGTGGTAGAAAATGCTCATATTGAAACATGTTATTTCCCTGTCAGGCTTCTTCATGTTTGGAGGATGCTTCAGGGGGACGTATTCTTCAGACTTGTTGACTTCTGACTTTTCTCTCCCACATTCACTGCCCTTGATTCTGCCTCCTTGGCCACATCCTGCCTGTGGGTCCTTCTTTTCCCCCTTGGATGATAAGAGACTTGGAACTTGACGTAGGAAAAGATTTCAGTAAACCACAGTGAACCTCATTAGCTGTGCAAAACAGAGTTACCATCCTTTCCTAAACCTACAGAGTTGTTCGGTCTTAGAGGACTTTGAATTTAATACCAACGTGAATATCCTAGCATCTCTAACACACATTCAAGTATTCTTCTTTCTCACAGATGTGACTGGAGTGTGGGCCCATGCTTTACTGTGTATGGTAGAATGGCTGCATTACTTTTCTACTGCTGTGTTACAGAAAACCACAAACCCAGAAGTTTAAAACAATAACTATTTATTAGCTCACAGTCCTGTCGGGAAGAAGTTTAGCATGGCGAGACTGGGTCTTCTTTCAGGGTATCACAAGGATCAAATCCAGGTGTTGGCTGAGCTGAGTTCTTACTAACAGGCTCTGGGGAAAATTTTGCTTCCAAGATGATGATGATAATGATGATGATTTTTGTTAGCATAATCCAGTTCCTTATGGTTGTAGGACTGAGGTCTCCATTTCCTTACTGGCATCTCTCAACAATCAGAGGTTGAACATGTGACCCATTCCATCTTTAAGTCAGGAATGGTATGTCATATTTACCGAATCCTTCCAATTTCTGACTTTCTCTTCTGCTGCCGGCCAGAGAAAATTCTCTGCTTTTAAAGGGTTCATATGATTAAGTCAGGCCCACTCAGACAATCTCCTTATTTTGAGGTCAGCTGTGCAATATAACATAAACTAACCACAGAAGTAAATTCCACTAAATTTACAGTCCTGGGATTTCCCCGGGAATAGGAAATCTTGTGAGTCATTTTAAATTGTAATCTGGGTAAAGGTGTTTTAGAGCAGGTCTGTGCAGTCAGGACAGAAAGATGTAGATAGAATTAAGAGATATGTGGAGAGTATAATTTGGGTTGAAATAAGGTCAAAGATAACTCCCAGATTTATGACTTAAGCAAACTGATGAGTTGTGTTACCATTCAAGGAAGGAACAACTTCTCTTTTAAAATGATTCTTTGAACAAACCTTCCACTTTTCTGTAACCAACTTCTAGTTCTTGCTTTCCTTAATCTCCAATAGGTGAGATTATTGTATTGAAAATAAAATCTGTAGTATTGCCCAAGAGGTATATGAAAATAAATATGCACTTATTTAAACATTTTGTAGGAGAACTATGCAAAAGGGAAAGGCTTTCTGAAGGCTCTATTGTTTTTAATACTTGAACTTCTTTTTAATTTTTATTTATTTATTTATTTTGAGTTGGTGTCTCACTCTGTCAGCCAGGCTGGAGTGCAGTAGCATGTCCACAGCCACTCCAGCGTCCACCTGCTGGGCTCAGGTGATCCTTCTGCCTCAGTCTTCCAAGTAGCCTGAACTACAGGTACGCACTACCACACCTGGTTAATTCTTTTGATTTATTGTAAAGTTGAGATCTCGTCAAGTTGCTCAGGCTGTTCTCAAACCCGTGAGCTCAGGCGATCCACTCACCTCGGCCTCCCAAAGTGCTGGGATTACAGGCTTGAGCCACCACACCCAGCTCTTTTATTTTATTTTATTTTATTTTAAAGATGTGGGGTACAATTGAGGACTAGGTATACAGGTGTTCATCATAAAGGTTCCATTTTCTACTCACACTTTCCTCCCCATGTCTAGAATAATGCTTGGCATGCAATAAATGCTCAGTCCCTATTTGTGGAGTGAATAAATACATGAGTAATCATGAATAACCACAAATGTTAACAGAGCTTTAGTGAAGAGTGGACCACAGTGACATCAGGAGTGACTGTCCTACAGAATCACAGGTGTGGTTGTGTAGGAGAGGCTGATCTCCCCGCCTGTTCTCCTGACTGCCTTTTCTTTTCTCTCACTGTGTGCTGGAGCCCTGAGATCTGGGAACCAGGCTATAGGAGAACACCTCCTGGGCAACCCTTCATCAGTCTGCTGACTGGCTCCTGGCCGATCAGGCAGTTTCCCAGGAACTGGGGTTGGCAGGCCACCAGGGGAAGGTCACTGAATCTTGCCTTGGCACCTGTTAGATAGGATTGGGGAAGCTTGAAAGGCATTCCTCTGCATGCATTACTCTTTCCAAAATGACAGGGCATTTAAAGACGATGTTTGTCCCAAATTGTGAGAGCAAAAGTGTTTAGCTGGCACAGCTTCCAAGTAAATGCAGACACAGAAGAAAGGGAAGGAAGTCATTGTGGTATATCTAGATGCCTAGAATCAAAACTACAGGTGTTGACTTAGTTCACAGGCTGTGTAATGGTAGAAGATTAAGTGGACAAAGTTTCCAGCATTTTCTAAAACAAGATGCTAATTAGAAAATGCTAACAAGAAAACAAAACGCTATATCTTTAAGTTCTTAAAAATAAAAACAGTTAAAGGGAAGAAGCATCTTTAATTACACTCATACTGATCAGAACTTTAAAATAGTATACTTTCTCTACCAGAAGTTTGCTCAGATTAATGCAACATGATTTTGTTATAGGTCGGGATGCCCATAGAGGAACAGTTTTTCCCTTGTCATATTACACAGGCATCTTTAATGGGTTTGTTTATGTTCCTCTGTCACCACGGACTTTTCCACAAGGAATATTGAGGAATAATGAATTCTAGCACAATGCACTTTTGTTTATTCTAAATAAATGTCTACCATGATTCAACGTCAGGAATGAAAACATGTATCCAAAATATTTGCAACAATACAAAGATAATTGTGCTTCAAGAATTAGTCATCTGCAATTTATTTTCCAAATGCTCCTGTTGTTTCTTCTGAAAGCTTGATGATGGAAAGACCTTTCATTGTTCTCTTTTAAATACATTTCTTTTGTTTGTTTGTTTTTCTTAGTTGGAGTCTCATTCTGTCATATAGGCTGGAGTGCAGTGGCATGATGGCTCACTGCAGCTTCGACCTTCTGGGCTCAGGCAATCCTTCCACCTCAGCTTCTTGATAACTAACTTGGCGTTCCCTGATTTTTAGAAACATTCATTCTTTCACTCTATTAGAGAATGTGTTAGTTATGTCATGGGGAGGGAAGGCATGGCAGGGTATGAATTCTTCATAGAGATAAGTGGGTCTTAACTGAGAAGAGGTTGTTTATTTTTAGGTCCACTGGGACTACAGGCACTCACCAATATGCTCAGTTAATTTATTGATTAAAAAAAATTTTTTTTTGGTTGTTGTAGATGAGGTCTTCCTATGTTGCCCAGGCTAGTCTCAAACTTCTGGGATCAAGTGATCCTCCTGCCTCGGCTTCCCAAAATGTTGGAATTACAGGCATGAGGCACCACACCTGGCTGTGGTTCTATTTCTATGGCCTACATTTTTTGCTTTCAACTTTATTTTTACATCCAAGATTTTATATATCATTATCTGGAAAATAGAAGTCTATGGTCTTAGGCAGTGTATAGGCAGAATCCTGCAATATCTCCCTCCCTACCCCCTAGATTCCTGGCCCATGGTATACACACACCTTCCCCTAGTTATTCAATCAAACTCAAATCTAGGTACTGCCATGAAGGAATTTTGCAGATAAAATTATGATCCCAAATTAACTAATCTTAAAATATGGAGATCATCTGGCTGAGCCTGACATAAACATATGAGCCCTTAAAAGCCAAGAGTTTTCTCTGGCTGATCACAAGAGGAGTCAGAGAGACACACTAGCTGGGTTGGAAGAAGCAGCAAACACTAGTGTTCTGAACAGTCTTTGGAGGCCATGTGCAAAGAAATAAAGGAGACTCTAGGAACTGAGTGCAGTTTCCAGCGGATAGCCAGCAAGAAAACAAGAACCTCAATCCTCCAACCACAAGAAAATGAATTCTTCCAATAACCAGGGCACTTGGAAGAGGACCCAGAGCCCCAGATGAGAACCACAGACCCAACAGGCACTTTGATTTCAGTCCAGTGAATTACTGAGCTGAGAATCCAGCCATGATGCATGAATTTCTGACCTACAAAAACTGTGAGATAATAAATATGTACTGTTCTAAGCTTCTACATTTGTAGTAATTTGTCACCCAACAATAGAAAACTGATACTGGCAGCCAAAAATAGACATGTTTAAACATGAGGCAGGAAGGAGAAATATACTGGTATACTTGCTTAAAGAAAAATGAGTGGGGTATTAGTATTTGCTACCAAAAACATAGCTCAAAGCTATTCCAGTCATACAAGACTTGTGTTCTTCTACTTACCTGGCTGGTGAGAAATGAATCTAATGGAGTCTGTTTATTCATTCATTTATAGAATATTTATTCAGGACCTGCTAGTTAAATGGCATTCACTTGCATTAATTTTGCAGTGATAGAGAAATTTGAGGTAAGCAAGTAATTTCATTTTTTGATTCACAAGAAATCCTGAAAAAGGTTTAGAGACATTGACATAAAAAAAATCATGTGCTCTAACTTAAATTATATCTGAATGAAGGATACTTTTAAAAAAATGTTTCATTTACTAGACAAAGGATATTTTGAGAAACTCTGACAGCCCAGATGTAATTATAAACCTTTTCTTCTTCTTTTTTGGTTTTAAACAAAATTTTAATTAATTTTTAGTTGATAAGACTAAGAGAAAGTAAACTCAGACTGTAAACAACAAGACTAAAAGATGGTGCAATGTTAGCTGTGAGTATGAGATACAGTATCCTCCTTCCCTCAGTTCTGTTCCTACTATTAAACAGGAGGAATTTGATATTTCTGATTTATTTCTCTTGTTGTCTTTTGTTGTTAATGAACTTAAGGCTGTATTCTATTGACTCTAGAGTAATTTCTGGAAAAAAAAAAGATCTGCTGACATTGCAGGGTCTCTGGGTCATCAACCATGTCAATGTTGACTGAGGGCATAATGCTTTAGCAGAAAACAGTTATTTGCCTAAAATAAAGGCCAAGATGTTGCCATTTCACTTATGCTTACAAACAGTTTATAGGGTATTTATTTTCATGGAAAGTTAATGAAAAGTCTGGAAACTAAAGAGAAGGCTGTTGATTAGAAAGGAGTATTTAGACTACTCTTGTATTCTCTGTTCTGCTCCATAAAACATAAAACAACTAACTTGGTATTCCCTAATTTTTAAAAACATGCTAGTTATGTCTTGGGGAGGGAAGGCCTGATGGTATGAATCACTTCAGGGAAGAAGTGATTTGGAAAACAGATTCCATGGAGCAAAGTGGAAGGAATGGAAAATCTTGTGCTTCGAAAAAGAGATAGGCTTCTTGCAACTCTTCTTTTATAGCAGGGGTTGGTAAATGTTTTTAGTGGATCAAAAGAACTAATCACGGATATTTTATCTTGGTATATATATGACAAGAGAGAAAATGAATTTCCACAATATTTTTTACTGACAAAATATATAATAATTGTTAAATTATGCTAAAAATGCTAGCCTACTAATGAGATGAATGTAATTCTTTTTGGGGACCTAAAAATAAACAACCTATTCTCAGTTAGGATCCACTGATCTCTATGAAGTAAATACCATAATGAGTTTCTTCTACAGTTTGAATGTGCTCCCCCAAAATTCGTATGTTGGAATCTGATCCCCCAGTGTGATGCTTTAGAAGGTGGAGCCTTTGGAAGGTGATTAGGGCAAGAGGGCAGGGTTTTTATGATTGAGATTAGTGCCCTTATATCAGAGGCCCCAGAGAGCTTCTTGGCCCCTTTTGCCGTGTGAGGAAAACAGTGAGAAGGGGCCACTTATGAACCAGAAAGTTTGTCGTCCTCACAAGACTGAATCTGCCAATGCTTTGATCTCAGATTTTCCAGCTTCTAGAGCTATGAGAAATAAATGCTGTTTATAAGCCACTTGGTTTATGGTATTTTTGTTATAGCAACCTGAATGTATTAAGACACTTTCTAGTAAAGCAATGTACTTACAGATATACTACCTAGATTTTTTTCCATATTTATTTTATTATAGAGTAAAACTCCATTATAAAGTACCATAATTTATTGTGGGTTAGGTTTTATTACAGACCAAAATTACCTTCCCTTAATACAAGGATGCATATTCAATCTTGGCTAATGTTATGTCACATAAACACCACTGCCTCTGGCTAGTTAACTTCCTAAAAGGGAGGCTTCAACTTTGATTCAGATAAGCCAAGATCAATTGCATTTTACAAGGACCTCTGAATATCACAATGGTTATATTTACTGTTAGGAAGGGAAACTCAGCAAACACATCTTGTACTTGCGCTGGATGTTTCTGACAAAGGTAGAAACAGTTTTTACAAGAAGCTGAATTGAGCAGAACATTCAAAATATGCTTGTTTTTCTTCCTTGAGTCTTTACTTTGTCCAATTTAATACAGAATGTAATAGCTTTTCTTATACAAAAATGCATGAGCTTTATAAGATTCGTTGTAAAGCAAATAATACTTCTTTGCCTAATTGTCTACTAATTCTTTAAGGCCCGACCCAAATGTCTCCTCTTCCAGAAAAGTCCTCATAACAGTCCCCATTTCCTAGGCACGAACTCCCGAAGCTCTCACATACCATGTTCATATTCCCATCATTGCACTTCCACACAGTTTTATACATCTATTTAAAAACTCATCTACCCAATTGGATTTCGAACGACTTTAAGGCAGGGATTGCATATGGGTATCTTCCAAAGATAACACTGGGCATCTTCCCTGTGCGACCTATTCACATCATGGAATCCTTGGTATCCGACATAGTGCCAAACATATAGCAGAAGCTCGTTATCCACTTTCTAAATTAAGAGGCAAATAAATGGACACACTGAGTGTGCACTGGACAGGTAAGAAGGTTCTATTTTCACCCAGGGATGGTCTACCATCCCCACTTTTACCCCACCGTGTTTTCAAGAAATTCAGAAACAATTCTGGATCAGGATAAGGATGAGGGCTAGAAAAGAACAGGAAGAGGAAAAGGAGAAGAGACCCAAGAATGAGAAAAGATCTCTCTCAGACAGCAGGAGGTGTGGGATGAGACCTGGGGCTTGCTGGAGCTCCCCAGTTGGGAGAAGCACAGTGTGTATACTTTAGTGTGGGAAGCATTGATGATACCAAGGTTGGAGAAAAGAAGAAAAACATCCACTCGAATCAAAAGCATTCTAATGTCAGGATTATACTGCATTTATATCCGGAAACTCATCCATTTCAATACTTTAGTATTTAAGTATAATCTAGACCTCAGGACTTTATTTGTGTGTCATTACACCCCTTTTATTGTTGTGTAACATATCGTTATCAATCCTTGTAAGAAAACGTAATTTAATAAACTTGGTACCCAGTATAAACTAGAGGATTCATGATGGTAATTCAACTCAACAATTGGTGTACTTACAATTGCATTTCTTCTGAACAAACCTCAGCTTGCATGCTGTTCTGTAGGTGGAGAGTCGGATGCGATCCAGATCTTGAGCCCCTAGTGGGGGGAAAAAGGACACATATGGTAGGCCATATGTATGGAAAAGAATTCATAATGTTTACAAATAAAATGACTACAGATACAATCCATACATCTCACTTTACTTAACTTTATATATATAAATATAACTTTAAGACTTGAACAGGTCTGTCCTATATTCCTCAGGTTTTGGGGGGAAAGAGCACATGTAACTGACTTTGGAGATCAGGTTATCAACCATGTTCATGGATCATGGAATATGATGTCATCCCTGTTGTGTCTATACTTCTGAGAACAATCTGCTCAATCTGTGACCTGGAGTTAAACAGCTACATGGTATCAGATACTATCATTAAATAATCATTTTAAGTGCACTGTTATGGGCCATTAGAATATGGCTATCAGGTGGTCACATACTGAATGTTGGGTATCTTCCCTGTGTGACCGCAAGCCATTGGCTTTTAGTAGCTTCAGTTTTCTCATCTGGAAGATGGGGATGATGATAATAATAGTACTTTTGTTTAACTGAAATAAATGCCTTTTTATTTTATTTTATTATTTTTTAGGGAGTTCTTAGTCTATTTTTTTTTCTCTTGTAATTTTTTTTATTTTAAAGATGTGAGGTACAATTCAGCGTTAGGTATACAAATGTTCATTATACAGGTACCCTTGTTGATGAGGTGTGTCCCCCTTCCCCAGGCAGATTCCCACTACTGCCAATCCCGCTTCCCTGCTCCCCCGCTCCCGTCCCAGAAGTTTTCTGTCAATCCTTTTCTTATAGTATTATGATAATTGTTCAAGGCCCATTTATGAGAGAGAACATGTGATATTCAGTTCTTTGTTTCTGTGAAAGATCACTCAGTATTATAGACTCTAAGTCCATCCAGGTTGCTGTGAAGTTCATGAATTTGTTCTTTATGGCTGCATAATATTCTATCATGTGTATGTACCACATTTTAAAAATTCAGTCCTCTTCTGATGGACAGCACGGTTGGTTCCATGTTCTTGCTACTGTGAACAATGCTGCAATAAACATACGTGTGGAGGTATCTTTTTTATAGAGTGATTTGAGTTCTTCCGAATATACGCCATACAACCCCACAATCCTCCCCACTGGGAATATACCTGGGAGAACTCAAATCACTCTCTCAAAAAGATGCCTGCACATGTATGTTTATTGCAGCATTGTTCACAGTAGCAAGAACAGTACTTATTTCACAGGATAATTGTAAGGATAAAAGAATGAAAATACCTAAAGTGCTTAGAACACTGTCTGGCATGCAGTAAGCTCTGTATAAGTATTCATTGTTATTACTAATAACTTTCCAGCAATTCTTTCTGTCAATCTCAGAGGAGGAGTCTCCTTTCTAAATACAACCTCTACTCTTTCTTATACTGTGGTTTCCAGTTCCTTTCTAACATAGCTGGAACATGTTTCTCACATTGTTGAACTATTTTCCTCCTGCCACGCTTCCACTCAGGAATTCAGCATGGCCCCTGATGCCTGGAACACCAGGCCTGAAAGCACTGCTCAGAATACAAGTCTTTCTACAGACTATTTCCAGCTCACCTATGCAACAATAATGTATTTTGCTCCCTACCACAGAATCTCTGCTAGGCATAGGCCAGTCTCCTCACAATCCCCTGCCAGTGAGCTGCTCATTACACTAACACCTGAGTTCCTAGTATTTCACCCACCCTCCTTTGAATGTGCTACTCTCTAGAATAGTGTAGAACACATTAGACTTAAAGCAAATATTTGTTTTTCTCCACTTCTAAATACGTGGCTTTATGTTTATGGTTTATGTTTAAGCCCATGTTTATGGTTCATAACAGAAACAAAGGCACATAGCAATATTTTGACATATATTTGAACCTTCTTTTTATCAGCGTTACACCAATAAAATGTGCTGCATGGATGCTTCAGAATAAAATACAGTAGCAAGTAAATGAACTGGTTTGGAAGCAATTGTATTAGAAGGCCAATTAAGTGCTTTCCCAGTGAAACTCAGGTTGAATTAGAAAGTATCCCTCACTGGAAGCATTTAGAATTCCCTCAACTCAAACTGGTATCTTTAGATTCACTTAAAAATGTTGCCATTGTCCTATTACTTTGTGGTTTTATGAGCTGGTCATTAAACATTCATTCTTAAGAAAGTTTATTGCTTGATAAACAGGCTCCTTAAACTGAGCCTCTGAAGGATCTACAAGAAGGAAACCCACCCACACCCAACGCAGGAATTATCTTAGAAATGTTCTCAAGAGAAGGATATTCAGCCAATGGCCATGTAGTAGTATTTCCAATGAAACACTATTATAACTTGTGAAATAAATGGGCTTATTTAAAGTCAGTAACCTTGAATTCTGTCACTCCCTAGTTGTGCGAACTTCAACAAATTTTTTTTTTCTTAGCATCTCAATTTCCTCATGTATAAAATGAGAATAGCAATATCAACTTTACTGGCTAGTAACAGATGTGAAGTGTTGACTTCTGCACTGGGTACATAACGACCACTTTACAGTAAATGGGTCCCCTTAAAAGGCTTCCTGTACCATTTCTGAGCAACAGTATGTGATATAAATTTCTTTTTATATTTGAGCTTTAATTTGTCTCCCTGTAACCTTAACCCATTTGATCTAGTTTCCCCTCTGGAGCGACATAATCTTTTCTTCCTGCCACTTGACAATTCATTTCTCAAATATTGCTGAACAGCTATCATTATCACTATTAACATCTTAGTCATGATCTGAAAATTATATACAAATGTCCCTGTCATCACTTACTTTAAAGAGTCAGAGAGGTAGCTTCTCCTTGACATTTTAAGATAAGAGATGTTCAACTCCATAGCCATTTTGGATACAGTGTCTACCCTGAAGTATAGCATCTGAAAAGGCTTCCATACACAGAAGTTGTGATTATTATTTTTATCATTTTCAAACACGGCTTTGGATCTCTTAAACATTCTAGTTACCCTATTCTATTGCTGGCTAATATCGCTTTATTTGAGATGCCCCAAATGAGCCTAAATGACATATCTATTACCTTACCTGTATAGATATATAGAAAGCAATTATCATCACCTTTGATAAGGACACTTAAATGCAATCTTTTTTCTTTTTAATAGATGGCTCATTCTTCTGGCTTTTATTAAGTTTTCAGTTACTTTTTAAAAAGTTGTTTTAAAAGCCCTATGTGCTTTTATATAAGCCACATCTTTTCTATTTTCTGTTTAAATGCTTATTTGGGGGCTGAAGGTAGGACTTCATAGTTATACCTTTGCCAAACTGCCCCTAGGACTCTTTCCTGGCTTATCACTGCGTGGACTTACTTAACCAACTCTATGCTTTGTTCTAGAATCAGGAGAGGGTATGGAGGTCTGTACATGTTTCCCATTTGTGTACCTTTGAACCTATATGATATTTTAAAAAGGTCTTATTTTGTCAGTGGAATTTCAAAAATCATTCCCAGTTTCACGTCTTCTGTAAATCCAAGAGGCTCATGGGGGACATGAGCTCTCTGGGATGACAGCTAGCCGGAGACAGAGAGACTACCAGAAATACCTGAATGCTAAAACTCCCTCTTCTCCTGCATAAGGAGTGCAGTGGCCGCTCCCGGCCACCGCAGCCTCGACCTGCTGGGCTCGGGTGATCCTTCTGCCTCAGCCTTTCGAGTAGCTGGAATTACAGGCATGCGCTACCTACCACGCCTCGCTGATTTTTTGATTTATTGTAGAGATGAGGTCTCGCTGCCCAGGCGGGTCTCGAACCCGCGGGCTCAGGCAATCCTCTCACCTCAGCCTCCCAAAGGCGCGGGATTACAGGCTGAGCCACCAAGGAATGTCTTTTTATTGATGCTGAGCTTGGCTCAACAATCAGGAGAAGTCTCGGTATCTGTAAACAATCACTTAAAGGAAAACATTAGGGACATAGCTTATTTATGTAAGTCCTTCAAGAATAATGAATTAAGCTTCAGTTGTAAAAGGATGGTGATGCAGGACATAGTTAAGTTTCTTAGTTCCAGCAAGACCTTACCCCCGAGAACAGTAACTCTGGCACTTCTGCACTTCTGTCTGTTTGAGGTGGTCCTAGGGGCAGTTTGGCAAAGGTGTACTCTCCAGGTGCACTGACTGCTCTTTCCTGGCTTATCACTGCGTGGACTTACTTAACCGATGTCATGTTTTGTTCTAGAATCAGGAGGGGGTATGGAGGTCTGTACATGTTTCCCATTTGTATAAATTCTTGGTTGATGATATAAGCCCTAAATAGCAAAAGGGATGTGATAAACAATATTACTTAGCTTTTAAATACAGCAGCACGCCATCTTACGCAAACAATGTAACTTGCAACGGCAGGATCCATCTACCAAGGGATCAAAAGAATCTGAGCAGAGATATACTATATGGGCTCTTGCTCTATCTATCCATTTTGTTTAAAATGCATTTCATTTTCTATGCCTCAACAATCCATGGACTTAATTCAGTCTTACATGTGTGATCTTTTCTTCAAAGTTTATAAAAGCCAAATTAGTTTCATGTCTTCTGCCTCTTCATCTAAGTCATTAAAACCAAGAAGCACGAATAGAACCTTCTGAAATACTATCAGAAGCCTTTCTCCAAGTTGGTTGTTCTCCATTAGTTGTTCTTTAGACACTGTCTAGACACTACCTATTCATCTACCTAACTGGTGGCTCAGCTCACATTTCTCCAGCACACACAGTCTAAGAGCCTTTGCCAATATCTTGTCGAAATTAAGGTTAATTTTCATTGAATACTATTTTCCAGATCTGGCAGACTGGCAATCTTATTAAAAAGGGAAATTAGCTAACTTAATTCCTTTATTTAAAAGGTGGACTTTAATAAATGAGTAAAAAAATCAAGTCAGTAGCACAATCCTTGTTCTTAACATGTTGAACTATCTGGAACTACTGCATTTTGGTCATGATCTAAAAAAAAATCATTTAATCATGAAACTACATCAAGTTCATACCTTAGACTATAAAGAATCTGTAATGTCTTATTTTTTCATATAAAAAACAGAATTTTCCCATCCATTTTTTTTGCAGTCATTATTTTTCAAAATAATGAACAATGGTTGCTGTTGTTGATTTTCTTTCTTAGCTATATCATTAGGGTATAGTTCTTGAAAATCAGGAAACTCAACTTATTTAAATAATTTTTAGATGAACTTTATAATAATACAACGAGGGATGGGCATACATCTTTAAAGGTAGAGATAAATACTATTTTCTTTGCATATAATATATATATTTGAAGCTTTTCATAAGAAAAATGTAAAGAAAATTCATTTAAGGCTATAACGGATGCTCTCACACCATCTCCTCAAACCTCTCATACCTAGGTCATCTCTAGAAGAAAGCAATAAATATGAAAGAAAAGATGCAATTAAGACATTCTGATTGTTCACACTGTTATCAGCTGCAAACCCTATTTTTCCTTTCTCTAGTCCCTCTTTTCAAGATTCTCTCTCCTGTCTTCCTTCTTTTGACCTTTCATCCCTTCTTTCCTCCCTCTTTCCACTGCTTCCTTTCTCCTACCCTTTCCATCCAGTCAACCAACCAACCAATAACCATCCAACAAACTAACCAACAGTCTTACCTAATTTCTGGCTTTAACCTATTATACTTTAAACATTTTCACACAATTCTTGTATGTTTTGTCTTCTATGTTTTGGTAGCTCATTATACCACCGTCTGTATAGTCATTTAGATTCTTAAATATCTCACCCATTTTACAAATTTGCACAACGAATACTTACAGAATGAAAATAAAGTCTAAAAATAGTCTATAAACCCTCTGCCTGAACTCCTTGATGATTGCCTGTGTGTGTTTGTGTGTGCGCGAGCGCAAGAGAGGGATGGAGTGAAAGGGCAAGGGGGGAGACAGAGAGAGAGAGATTGACTGAAAGGATTAGGTGGGAAGTAAACTAGTTTGGGGATCAAGAGTAATTTCTGTCTTAGACAACTAACTGAATGGGCTGGAGTATCCCTCATTGAGCTAAGGTACAAACAGGAGGAACAGGCTTGTAGGAGGGTGAAGATAAAGTTCACTTTTGAACTCCAGAGTTTGAGTTGCTTGTGGAATGTCCAAGTGGAGATATCCAATGGGCAGTTGGATATGTGGACATGGAGCTCTTGACCAGTGCTATAATACACTCCAGGGATCATCAACAAATATGCAAAATGTAGCCGTGTGCTTGACTAGGACAAGATTGGGAATATTTTTCCAAGAGGAGACTGTGTGCACAAGCAGGGCTATTCTACATTCTAAGTGACAAAATGAGGCACAAGATTAGAAACAGAAACATATGCCCCACTTCTGAACAGTGTCCAGCTGTTTGGCAGTTGTTCAAAGATTGCATGGCTTTGGGAACACTGGAAAGCAGTAGCCTTGGCAGAATGTTGGCTTCTTTTGTGAGGGACATTATTAGTGGAGCTAACGATGAGCCCATCTGAAGCTGCTTCATCAGTAGACGCCTTGACAACAAGTAGGCAAGGCTGCAAGGGACGGTGAGTTCATGTGCTAGCTATTCCAGATAAGCTAGTTCATGAGACAATCAGAGGTGGTTTTAGGGGGCTCCTTGAAAAGTTGAGAGCATAACAATAAAGGAAAAGCCTGGGGGAAATAAAACTTATATATGGAGAGAACTGGTCAAGAACAAAAGTTTGGCTTCCCTGACTTCAGTATCTGGAGGGCACCAAGAAACAGAAAAAGAGAAGTTGACTGGCCTAAAAAAGCAGGAGACCAGGCTAGGGTGGGACAGGGAAAGAGTGGTGATCCATGGTGTTAACATCTTAGAGAGACTAAGAAACATAAGAAATGAAGGAGCATGTGAAAACAATCACTACATCCTCCATGGCCTATGGTCGTAGGGTCATACATGTCATTTTCGGAACTTTTGAAATTAGTGTTCTTAAAACTCGCAGTGCACATTTCAGAATCATGCCTTAGGTTCCATTCCAATTGTACACGTGCTGACTGTAGCCAACATGCTGAAGAAGAACTGCCTGCCTTCAAACAATTCACCAGTGCTTGCTGAATAGCTCTGCTGCTTCCCTTTGATTTCAGGTCCCTCCTCTGTGTAGAGGCCAGTGGTCACTCTGCTTACTCCCAGGATATCTTTGCCTAGTTAGGAAGCTTGCATATACCCAAAGAATGTTTTTCAGTCACTTCCCTTCCATTAAAATCTATCCAACCTGTGTCCCATAGGTCATAGGCTTTTTTTTTTTTTAATTTTTAAGCCCATTAATTCACCATCTAAGGTGAATGAATTTGGAGTTACATATCACAGGTCTGTTCCTGAAAAGAAGTTCACAGCAGGAATAGAAAAGCAGGAAAGAAGGAGAGTTTAATTCCAAGGACAAATAATTTTTCTACTAAGAGTCAGTCTGATAAACTTATTTGAGCTGGTAAACATTGATGGCTGAAAAGGTCAAGGTGAGAATGATATCTACATTTAACCAGTGTTGTTTTTTTTTTAAGCTTTACTCCAAGGTAGGAAATAAACTGATAATGAGAACATTATAGTGAAGGGAATTTTTAGTTAAGGGTGACTTGCTCAGAATTTCTTAAATCAAAGTAGGTGGCTACCCTGATTTTTGTATAAGGCTAGTCTTTATCTGCTTATTTGTGAGTTCATACTTCTCTTCATTTCATTTCTTTGCTGTTTCTTCCTGCTTCTGTTGCTCATGGTAATGAACTCAGAGTAAATGCTTAATGTATGTGTGCTGCAATCACTTGAATTTGCTAAACTTTCTTATCAATTGTTCTTCTTATCAATTATTCTCTGTTCTCTGGCCTTTGTAAAGTCAAGATGGCAACCTTAACATCCTTCCCCTCAACTTACCTAACTTTAGACTGACTTCCTCCTAGGTCTTGGCCTTTGACCTCCTTTTTCTTAAAGCATTTACTTTAGAAAATTTTCCATTGTAAATTCTTTCTCTGCCCTTGAGATGTAAATCTTCTGATCTCTTGCCAATTGTACAATCCCAGAAATGTCTTTCTTAAGGTTCTGGGAGCTGGCCCTTTGAAATGTAATCACCAATGGCAATATCACCCTCTATCTCCCAGTCTCTGTGGGAAAGTGGAAGCCTAACTTTTTAATTGCAATAATTAGCAAACAGATGGCCCAATCACATTGACTAATCCCACCCCCCCCCCAAGTCCTCCAGTACTTTCCCATTAGCTCACCCCAGAGCTTCAAAACTCTCCTGTCTTTTGTTTCAGGGAAGTTGAGTTAATTCTCTCTCCCCTATTGCAATAGACTTCCCTGCCTGTTTAACTCTGTCCATTGAAATCTTTCTTTCACATTTGTAATTTTCTAAAGCAAAAAATCTCTCTCACTGGTGGTGTCTTTGCTGGTTTCTTTTTAAACTTCTAGATAATACTTAGCTGACCAGAAATACAAGTTAAGTCCTAGTCCTTTTTGCTCCCTGTCTAGAGAGCACAGATTTCTGCAAGAAGTTACTTTTTAAATCTTGATGTCATTTTTTTATGATAGAGATGGAATATCCATCTTCCTTCCTTCCTTCCTTCCTTCCTTCCTTCCTTCCTTCCTTCCTTCCTTCCTTCCTTCCTTCCTTCCTTCCCACCCAGGCTGGAGTGCAGTGAGATGCTCACAGTCACCCCAGCATCAACCTGCTGGGCTCAGGAGATCCTTCTGCTTCAGCCTTCCAAGTAGCCAGAACTACAGGCGTGCACTACATACCCGGCTAATTTTTTGATTTATTGTAGAGATGAGGCCTCGTCAAGTTGCCCAGGCTATTCCCAAACCTGTGGGCTCAGGCACTCCCCTCACCTCAGCCTCCCAAAGTGCTGGGATTACAGGCTTGTGCCATCACACCCAGCCTTTTATTTTTATTTTTTATTTTGAATCGGAGTTTCATTCTGAGTAAAGTGGCGCACTCATGGCCACCGCAGCCTCGACCTGCTGGGCTTCAGCCTTCCAAGTAGCTGGATCTACAGGCATGTACTACCACGCCCAGCTAATTTTTTTTTTTTAATTGTAGAGATGAGGTCTCGCCCTGTTGCCCAGCCTGGTCTCGAACCTGTGGGCTCAGGCAATGCTCTCACCTCAGTCTCTCAAAGAGCTGAGATTATAGGCATGAGCTACGGCGCCCGGTTTATTTTTCAACCAGTTAACACACTCTCAATGAGATCACCCTTTCTCAGTCTACCTACTAAAATCAAATCCTCCCTTTGAAATCAGCCAATTGTTTTATCTAGCAGTAGCCTAGTTATTGCGGATGTGTCCTACTTAATGCTGATCTATACATATAGCTCAAACAAATGAATTATTAAGATCAGACATGTTTAGCTGTTTTGCTGACATCTGAGTTGGCATACCCAGAGAAGAAAGATACATATTTGTTTGGTTTGCCTCTATATTCTGATCACTAGTCAGGAGAACTTATAAAACCATTTAACAAAGCTGCATAACATCACTGTGAAGTTCCTATGAAAAGATAAAGTTATAAGTTGGGAAATATATGCGCAATTTTCCTAAGTCTCTCTTGAAGAAAAATTTAGAGTTGTTCTGTTTCCATGGCTATAAAACTTAGATCAAGTTTTCTTTGAGTTGGGCAATTTTAATTCAATTAGACATTTGTAACATACATATTTGTCTGTGCCAAGCACTGGATACATAAAACATTGGCATACTTAAACTCAAATAAGTATTTGTAAAATTATTGCATAAGCATATTTTTATAATTCTTACAGCGTGTTGCCTTATAGTCTTTAGTGTGACAATGATAAATTTAAAGGTTTTCCCAGAATTTATTATTTCTTATGATAAATAATAACACTTTTTTTCTGTGTCTGAGAAGACATTGACCTATGATATACTCTTGCCTTTTTAAACATGAGAATCTGTGGTATGGGGGCAATCTGTGCTGTCCTGGATTTTGTTTAGATAAGCTGGTGGTCACCAAGGTCCTCATTCTATTAGATTTGTTATCTACAAAAAAGGTCACAATTCCAGGTGATTGGCCATGCCACAAGTGAAAGATACAGTACCAAACATGGCCTAGGAAACTAGAAGGTCTTGGCTGAAACTCTTACAAACACTTTAGGCATATCTTTCAAAGTAGAAAAAGCCTGGAACATGATTGAGATTCCCCACATCAATTTTAATTTTCTTTCCTCTTTGCTACTTCTAACACTGTCTTGGTGCCACCAGATTACTGGGAAATGATAAAGGAAAATATGACTTTTATTATCTGGGACTTTTCTTTATCTATTCTGACCCTCATTCTTGTCAATCACTTCCAATCTTCAGTAGAAACCTAATTTTGTCTACTGTCTTCTCAGGGAAAAAGGCTTACAACTCACTCCTGCTCATCCTCATTCCTTATGCAGAAAGGAGAGATAAAATGACAATAAGAAAATCATACTTTTTTCTTTATAACATTTAATCTGTGATATGTCTCCCTCCCATGGCCAAATGTCAAGTTCTTCTTCTTTATGAATAAGAGAAATGGTTTATAAAGGAGACATTACCAATCAATTGTTTATATAGCAACCATTACCTTACATAAACCAATAGTCTTTTAAAAAATAGATTCTTCACCGGAGTCAGTAAATATATTATTTTGGTGTCCCTAGTGTGGCAGGTGACCTTCAAGTTCCTTTTATCTTTTATTTTAGAAAAACTGGTTTGTAGGACAGATTCTTCCCCACTACATAAGGTCCAAATGACAGTGTATTGTTTGGTCCAGTAATCATGCCTAACTCCTCTATTCCATATAAATATATGATATCATTTTGCAGGGAAGACATTCAATGATTTATTTCACAAAGTTTATCTAGTGCCTACAATATGCCAGCACTGTGATAGTACAGTGGAATGAATGTAGACTTTAAAGTTTAGTGTATTATATTACTGTCAAAATAAATCATGTTTATCAAGTATATGTATGCGTGTATGACTATACAGATATAGGTCCATGAATTTTTCATTCATATGAAATATACACCCTAGTAAGAAATTATGATGAATCACTGACTAACTTAACTCTTATCTAGTAGGGTACAAAAATGGCCAATTATACACTTTATACAAGGAACTTAGGGTTTTAAAGAAAAGTACAAATGCTATAAAGACTAAGTGGCTATTTCTAGGCTTTCCATGAGTATCCCGTGGAAACTATAGCATGCTCCTTAAAAGTTCCATACTTACTCATCTCTGCAAACAGCTGTCTTCTTTCTGCCATGATATTTCCTCTTTTCCCACTATCTTCAATCATTCTATGAGACAAAATGGTTACAATGTACATTATCCTCACACTAATGAGGTAAATAGCCATTTCTCTGTAAACACACTTGCTGTATTTGTGCCACAAACATACAGAAAATCTATTTAAAAGGCATATTTTACAAGTACAGCTTTACTTTTACTAACCTAAATTGCTGCACATATTCTCCCATATGTGATATTGTGGTTGTCAGAAGATAAAATTTTTATTTTCTAACATAAAAATAACTACAGTAACAAATGACCTTGTGTTACAACTAAATACAACTATCTACCATCTGTTAGGTGATTCATTTCACATAGAGTTTCTCTTTCAATTTTGGGAGTATCTACAAAGACTAGGACCATATTATAGACGTCATTCAACAGATGATGAGACCAAAAATCTCATGGACTTGGTGAATGCAGAGCATAGATGTTTAGACTCCAAGACCAGTATGCTTTTGAAGCAGCCTAACTCCCCATAGAATGAATGGTTACAGTTCTTTGAATAAACATAGAAATTGACCTTCTTGGTCTTAAAACTTGAACCTTTTATTTGTCTTATCTGAGTTCCTGTCTCAGAAACCTATAGCATCAAAGAACTGAAACTCACCAGACCACTGTCTCCAGACAATTAGATGCCAGATTCCTCCCTAATTCCCATTTTCTACATTCCTACCCCAATATATAAACTCATGGTTTCGGTGAGACAGGGAGGTGGATTTGGGAATAAGTATCTTATTTTCTTTGGTTGATTATCACCCAAACAAAAAGATTTCTTTTTTGGCAATATTTGTTTCAGCAATTGGTTTCCTGTGCGGCAAGCAATAGGACCTTGACCGAACCCGTGGCATGTCGGTAACATTTCCACCCAATTCTGTTGCCAGTTGTTTCTTGTGCACCCAAAATTTTATTTAGAAACAAGTAATTTTCTGAATTTTCATTTCTAAGTTGAGCTATTGAAACTTGCAACCGTTTTCCTATACATAACAATTTCATGTAAGGTGGTTAGGTTCATATCTCTTTCCTTAACCATATTATTATCTGCAGTGGAACTATGTAAAAAATACTATTAAAATGCCAACAGTTAAAACAGAGAATAAAGAAGATACAAAAGTTATAATTTGGCTTGAGGAAAAAGAAAATGAGAAAGTTAATCAAAGTGTTGTTTAGTCATGTAGAGGTCTTTGAGCTAAACTTCAAGGGTTTTAGAGGCTGATGGATTTTATTTTTGATTACATCTAATTAAAGTTTTAGAAACTAAAGTTTCCTCCCTCACATACACTATATAGATGCACTCATGTCTATACCACTCTGACTTCCATTTTGATTCTCAGGCATAGTTAACAGAAGGCATAGCTGCAAGGAACTTTTTGCCTATCTTTAGATGGGCCCTGCTGTTTCTCAAATCTGGGTCTTTCTCTATGCCTTTTTTGACAGGGTTGCCCTCTCTTGATGCTGAGCTAGTTTGCAATCACTCTTCAGTTCTCTGTTTACGATTGGGGACCCCCCCACAAAAAAATCCAGAGTTATCTTTTGGAGGGCGGGCCCCTTGTAATATAAGTTTTCCTCCGTAGGTAAGTGTTCTAGGAACTCATTGGAATCAGTGTACCAGCTAGCATTGTAAGAAGCTGTGTTTGGCTTTAGTTAAATTTTTTTTTTTGAGATTGTGTCAGTGCATTTGCCCATTTTATGATAGGTGATTTACGAGCACACCTGCCTACATTGTGCTAAGTATTCAGCAGTTTTTGACCAAAAACAGCATGACCGCCATGCCCCACCATCCCAATTCACCTGATCTCACTCTGAGCGACTAATTTTTTTTTTTTCTTTTTCTGGATGAAAAAAATCCTCAAAGGGAAACATTTTGCGATGTGGAATAAGTGAAACAACAAATGGCAGAAGCACTCAAAGACATGAAAATTGACAAATTCAAATCAGTTTTGAACAGTGGAAAAAGCGACTTGATTGGTGTATTGCATCAAACGAAAAGTACTTTGAAGGTGACTTCAGTTTAAATATGTAAGAATAGATACACAAATTTTTATAAATAAATTCTGTTCCCTCCCCCCATAGGTGCATCTTCCTCTGGAAGTCTCTGTGATTGCCTGAGTTTGGTGCCTTTCCTGTGTACCTTGACAGCATGCATGTCTTTCTCCCAATTCTCAGCATTCATTCAACAAGTAGGATTCTCACCAAAAAAAAGTAAATAAATAAATAAAATAAATAAAATAAATATGTTAGCTTGATGTGATCTTTCTATAACATATATGAAGAACAAAACATCATCGTATATCCCATACATATACCCAATTATTATCTGTGAATTAAAAATAAATAATTGAAAACAAGACAAGTCTTTACTGAGTGCCTTTCATATTCTGGGAACCACAGTACACTCTGTGTGTACCATAGTGCCTGCCATCAAGGTGCTTACACTGTAGTGGTAAAGAAACAAAAGTATAAAAGCAATTAAGACACAATGAGATAGTTATAGCCATAACAGTGGAAAGAAAGATGTGCACATGAAAGAGGTTGATTCCTTGGGGATAAATTTAACAGAATTATCAGCAGAAGATTCCTCAAAAAGTAATGAGTTGTTTACAAAAGGATTCAATAGAGGATAAAAGAAAATTTAGTGGCAAAAACAATATTAGTCACATTGATTACATAGTCTCACCAGTTGCTTCAATGAGTAAAGAATTATTTGCCCATTGCCATGAAGGGAAAGAAGGATATGAAACAGGTTTGGTTTATAGAGTCAAAGGAGGAGTGTATAAACATTCACAATGAGTTAGGTAATATGACCAGGGTCTAGCCTAACTAACAATTAGAAAAGAGTAGAGTTAGTAAATTAATAAATTTATTAATTAATAAAGCTTCCTCCATTAAGTGACAGTTCACTGCTGAATACAGTTAAATATTTTCTTTTTACAAGAGTTTAGGCTGATCTTGGTGGCTCAGCCTGTAATCCCAGCACTTTGGGAGGCCAAGGCGAGTGGACTGCCTCAGCCTGTGGGTTCGAGACCAGCCTGTACAACTTGGCGAGACCTTATCTCTACAATAAATAAAAAATTAGCTGGGTGTGGTAGCATGTGCCTATAGTTCTGGCTACTTGGAAGGCTGAGGCGGAAGGATCGCTAGAGCCCAGCAGGTTGACGCTGGGGTGGCCATGAGCGTGCAGGCCACTGCACTCCAGCCTGGGAGAAGGAGTGAGACTCCAACTCAAAACAAAAAACAAGATTTTAAATATGCAGGTATAGCTGAGAAAAACGCCTCCTTCCTGATTCACATAGACCTCCCTCCTTTACTCCAGAGGGAGTGGGTGGATAACCTGACATTTACAAAATAGTCTGGATATAGATTCTCACTGTTATTACAAGGAATCAGAAGTAGAATTGAGGCAACAGGAGACAGGGGATAGAACCAGTGAATCTGTCTACATGCTAGAACAAGATGAAAAGAACCATTAAAAATAAATCATGAAGGATAGCAGGCTAGAGAACTGTGATTGATCGTGTCAGCAAGGTAAAGACTGGCAACTGAACTCAAAGCACTTGCTGCTTGTAATACTTTTTGGCACTATTGTGATAACTCTTTTCCTAGTTAACTTTTTCTCTGTCTCTCTGTGAGGTTTTTGAGGGCATTAACCTCAAAAATTTTCAATTTTTCACAGTGCCTACCAAAATCCAATCAACAAATGATATGGCCAGCTCATATTTATTGAATAAATGAATGAATGAGAAAAAAAAAAAAGAACAAGAGAGGAAAGAAAAATTAGAGCTAAATTTGCTTTCCATGAAATTAACTTTCATTTATATTTCCAAAATCTGACTCATAGAAAAGTGAAATTCAAATTGCACTAGTTTCAGAGATTAATTATATGAAATGAGAGAAACTAATTTACATTGCTTTATAATCCAGGACCATACATTTTAAAGCAAAATTGTGTCTCATAAAATAGAAGCTGAAAAAGATGCAAACTACATTGATGCCAACTTTTGGTCTATTCATCTTTTTTTTGGTTAATTAACTCATAAAAGAACCATCATTAGTTGCACAATAGATATTCATTCTCGCTTCTAAGTAAAATGTGTACCTTGTAAGAAACAGAAGGAAAAACTCAGTGGTGTGAAATAATAGAAGGCACAGAATATAATTATAAATATGAAAGAAAAACAACACATTTCTCATTTTACCCCCAGAGTTTCCTGGGAAGTAGCACAGTTAGGTAAAATTGAGAATATTCACTTATCATCCATTGATCATAGTCATAATAGTAAAAAGGGAGACACACTAGTGTATATCTTATACTGACTCAATAGAGGAACTCTTGGGCAAAGTAAGCTCTTGAATCAAATAGGCAGGGAGCACCATGGTGGGCTCACAGGTTTCCAATTAAATTCTGATCAACGGAATTTAAGATAGACCATGCTTGACTACATTCTTGTTGCCTTCAAAAGAAAGAAGAGAGCACAACCTTCAGTAGGGAAAACACTCAGTGCTTTTATGGAGAACAGTTTTGCTTCTGAAATAACGGAAATTATCAAGGAGCTCTGATTTTCCTGAATTTTGGTCTAACAACAGCTGTCCAAAGTCACACGGAGGAGGCAAAAGGGAAAATAACCCATCTGTGATGATACTAATGTGTGTAACAAGGCACATGACTCACCGACAGGCCTGATTTGGTCAGTTTCTGTTGCTCCTTCATGTAGATAAGGTGCTGACAACCTTAGAATTTATAAGATTACATAAAAGAGGTAACAGTGATAATTGATATGCCCCATCTGATACTTCCTTTACTAGAGTTCAGTCCCACACATTTTACAAAACATGTGTTATTTTTAGTTATGAGAATCCATTCATTCATTTATTTAAGAAATATTTATACGGTAGCTATAATTTGTTAGACATCGCTAGTTTCTCAAGACTCAAAATTAATAACACATGATCCTTGCTGTTAAGAAGCTCACAGTCTTGTGAGGGGAAACCAATTTTTCTAAGATATAATTGTAATTTGTATAATACATACCATAATGAAAGTGTATACTGCTAGATGTGTTTTATTTCTGGGATGATCTGAAGAAGGCATTAAAGACAGGGAAACTGATAGAACCACAATAAATAGGAATTTTTCATAAAGATGGAAAAGAGTGGAGGTAAGGCAATTATAATTAGATGAAATCATGATAAAAAGCATGGAGCTTTAGAATGGGTGTGGTGCATTTGGGAACCAGAAATCGCTCAGTTTGGCAGGGTGAAAGTGTGAGTGAGGAAGACATGAAGAGGCATCAATCCAGAGAGCCTTTCTTGTCATGTCTAGACAATATAGGGCCTTCCTGTAGGGGACTGGATGCTATCCAAGGTTTAAGAAGGAAACTGATGTATAGAGATTTAGGCTTAGGTAAGTATGCTGAGTGGAAGGAAGATGGGGGCAGGCTGGAGGGTAGAGGTGGGAGTACATGATTACAGGAAGAGTCCAGTTAGTTGGATAATCCTGTGGTTCAGGAGCAAGACTATTATGTCTTGCACTAAAGGCCTGATCTGAGAGAGATTTAGGGGATACACTTGATAGGACTTGGTGATTGATTGCCAGGTCACATGGAGAATGGCAGTGGAGAGGACCTCGCCCTTTGCGCTCTCATATTAGAAAATAATCTGCTGCCTTCATGGCAATAATGAATTTGTAGGAGGTGAAGCCACCAAGTCATCCTTCTTTCAGCACAGTCATTAAAAGAGGGCTGCACAACTGGAGAGGGAAGGCTCCAACTCTTTGTCCCCATGTACAGGGGAGGGAGAAGAAACAACAGAGTAAAACAGTTTGGAACCAGCAAGACATAAAGAATAAATCCAAATGTAGGACACAGCATGTTAGAAGAAATGTGAATTATATTTTGGCACAGTGAGAGTAAGTTCACATTGAAATATTACATCCTCAAGTGACTTCTTTCATGACACACCTTTCATCCATCATTATCCTAATACATATTTCAATTACACACGGTATATAAGGCGTGTTACACGTAGATGCTTAAACTAATGGTGTTTTACATTGCGCATTTGGATAACTTTCTGAAGGTTATAAAATGATTCTCTGTGAAACTTTGCGAGGAAGTCAGGGAGATGTTATATTCCCAAGTTATAGCTGAAAAACTTAAGACTCAGGCAGGTGAAGTAGCTGTCTAAACACAAAGTATTTTCTGGCACGGGAGGACATTGAATTCCTTTAGATTTTAATTTTAATTTTTAAATTCCTAGGCTGGTATGTATTCTAATCACTAGTAATCTTAATCCAGATGCCACTATTCAACACAAACTAAGATTTTCTGAAATTGGTAAACTGAAAGGAAGTTAACAGAATTTGGTGATTAATGGGCCCAAAAGGAGAATGGAAAGGGTCACAGCTCTCTCAGACTTTACTGGGAAATTCCTTTGTGTGCTACTTCTGAGTGGGATCTTCCTATCTTAGAACATTGTTATACTGGAAATAATCAGGGAGATTAAAATAATTCCCAATGTCCAGATTTATGTAAACTCCATCCCTTAGAATTACACCAACTCATACACTGATTCACACTCTTGCAATTTAAACCCACCAAAGCTGGGCAATGTTTTTAGAAACGTTTGGCTCTGCTTCGCTTTTGCTCCACATTAGCGAACACTTAAGCTGACTTTGAGTTTAACATGACAAGACTGTTCCCATGCTTCATTTTCCTCCAGGTGAATGACAAGAAAACGCTGGGTTCAGCAATCCCCAACTGCTGCAATCTCTGAAGTTAATAACTACTATGAAGGCCGTTTCAAGCTCCTTTCCTCCTTTAATTGATTTATTGGCGGCACATAAATGCCTGTTTCCATTTCTGTTAATGAGGAGGGCCTTTGATATGACTTTCTCAGATTTATATTCTAGTCCTAATCTTTGGCAATATAATAAAAAAGTATTCAGAGCTCTTTCCTGAGGCAAAATATAATTGCATTTGCTTTTACTTCCTAGTCCTTTATCTAGATGAGCCCATGACAGTAAGAAAATGCTGTTACTAAAATACATGGTCATAATGAGTTTTTGACTTTGTCTTTTAATTTGAACATTATCTTCTTCTACTCTTGGAACCTGGGTCTTGTTTATTTATTTTATTTTTGGAGGGGGGAGGCATGAGCTCACTACTTGATATAATTTGGGTGTTTGTCTCCAAATCTCACATTGAAATGTGGTCACCAGTGCTGGAGGTGGGGCCTGGTGAGAGGTGTTTCGGTGTATGGCTTGGTGCTCTCCCCTTGGTAACGAGTGACTTCTCACTCTGTTAGTTCACCAGAGAGCTGGTTGTTTGTGTGACACTCCTTTCATCGTGTTCTTCCTCCCTCTCTAGTCATGTGACACATCTGCTCCTCATTCCCTGTCCACCCTGAGTGGAAGCTTCCTGAGGTCCTGACCAGAAGCAGATGCCGGAGCCATGCTTCTTATACAACCTATAAAAACATGCGTCAAATAAACCCCTTTTCTTAATAAATTACTCAGCCTCAGATATTCCTTTATAGCAATGGAAAATGGACTCATACACAAGCTTAGTGTAATGACTAGCTAGATGAGTTATTAGGGACTTTGTCTTCCTATAAAGTATCCAGCATAGAATTGCTGAGCTGTGGCCATCCCCCATCACACTAGCCTGGAGACTTTACTCAAACTGCAAATACCTGGATCTACTGCATCTCAACACACACACACACACACACACACACACACACACACACACACACACACACACACACATATATATTTGAAGTCTTACCCCAACGTCCAGACTGGAGTGCAGTTTCTCGCTCATGGCCACCCCAGCGTCGGCCCACTGGGCTCAGGCAATCCTTCCACCTCAGCCTTCTAAGTAGCTGGAACTACAGGCACATACTACCATGCCTGGTTAATTGTTTTTTTAAATTTATTGCAGAGATGAGGTTTTGCCAAGTTGCCCAGGCTGGTCTCAAACCTCTGGACTCAGGCAATCCTCTCACCTTGGCCTCCCAAAGTACATTTATACTTTGTGAATAGAAAGAAATAGGTCCTCCCTTGTCCAATTCTAATGTGCAAAGAAACAAAACAAAACAAAACAAACAAAAAACAAAACAAAACAAAAACTAGTGCTGCTACTGGTCATGGGGCTAATAGTCATGTGGACTTCTGGAGGATTAGAACCCCAGGTGCTTCTTATATGTGACTAGGGTTAAGCAGCAACATGATGCTAGGAGAGCTTGACCATGAACTTACTTGTACAATATTGGGTTGAGAGTCTTTATGTTGTTTTTTAATATGGTTCTATAGCTTGTGAGAAACACCTTAAAATTTACTTTGAGCCAAGGGTGAAAATAATTGCTTTAGGGGACTGTAAATATACATAAACATATACATACATTGACATGGGTATCTAATGAGGCCAACTTTAAAAAATGGAAAATGCCATTAAAAATGAGAACATTTTTATTCTAGAAAAAACTTACTTTGAGTGGTTCTTTTAAGTCAAGAAGGAACCTCTTGTTCTAGGGTAGAACTGTACGGGATGATTAAGGACACTTGGTTTTGTTTGGTTTCATTTAATTTCCTTTGGCTTGGTAAGAGGCTAGGACTCCTGTTCAACTGCAGTTGGTATCACAGCACACTTCCCCCGAATTATGAGGAAAGATTGTAGAGCAAGGCTGGGAGCAAACTGACATCAGTAAAAAGGAACATTTTGGAAGGATCATGATCAAAATTCAGACTCTGTCATGTGAGGCTCAAAGTTATTAGAACACCTCTAGAGGACTGGGCAGTCCTGCGCAAGGTTGAGCTTGAGCAAAAGGACCTAAAGGGTGCCTAGAGGGAGATAGCATAAGAAGGGGTCACCTGTATGAATGCATCCAGCACTGCACCAGGACCTCAGATTTTTTTCAGAGAGCCATGTTTTTATTAAATATGATGTGTCCTGGGACAGTGGTTGTATGTATGTAAGCATCTATCTGCTCTTCTAAGGAGCACTAGGCCCAATATGTCATGGCGGAATGATGGCTGACCTTAACACCAGAGACAGAGGTGTCCTTGTCCTACTGCTAGGGCTGCTAAGTTCTTAACTCCTGGTAAGTGAATATCAGGAACTGACTGCCTTTTGATCATTTGGGATTTTTTCGGCTCAGTGTAAGATGTCACTGTTCATAAAAATATGTCTGTTTCTTTTTCCTGCATATCAAAGAAATAAAAGCAAATAAGTGAAAAGCTCCCCCCCCCGAGTAGTTAGAAGACTATTTTTCATTAACATTGTAATAAGACAATTGGTAACTGAAATTTTGAATCTTATCTCATTATAGTGGGAATATATTGTAAATATGCATAAACATTTATACAAGCAAAGTGTTTTGAAACACTTTAAAGACTGTGATTCCAAATTTTTTAAAGCAACTGAGCTAAATTAGCATCCCAATAAAAGCGTTGCAACAGGACAAAAATGTATTTAGCTGGTTAAGTAGTGCAGTGCTGCCCTGTCTATAATTCTTAAAAATAAGATTTGGACCTGTTAATGATTTGACAAAGCTATGGGCCTTTACCTCACCAAAATGTCCTTGTCTATAGAACACAAATAAAAGAATTACAGTTCCTTGCATGGGCTGATTTAGGGGAAGAAAGCTAGGGTTTGGTGGAAATCAAAGGTAGTTTTGTTTTATGGAAAGCGCCAACTATTCAAAAAATGGCAACAGCCAATCACGTGGACACATTTGTAGAGCAGAGCCCATGGGATAGCTAAGATCAGCTAAGACAAGGTGGAGCAGTGAGGGTGGGAGAGAGCAGTGATGGGCTCCTCACACAGTGAGAACCAGAGTGCCTGGATGCATAACCCAGCATTCATGGATCATGCAGAAACCGGCATCGGGAAAATTCAAAATGCTTATTACAGTACTGTCATGACTGCTGGAACTTATAGAATTCTAACCCGTCTTTGTTTTCAAAGATCTTAGAGTAGTAGAAAGAAATAGGTCCTTCCTAGTCCAATTCTAATGTGCAAAGAAAAAAACAAAACAAAAAACAAAACAAAACAGAAACTAGTGCTGCTACTGGTCATGAGACTAATAGTTATGCGGACTTCTGGGGGTATGATTCCCAAAGGAGAATTGAGAAAAGGAGAGTGAGAATAAAAATGTAGACAGATCATTCAGCATCTAGATGTAGTCCAGAGAGACTTGTGTTACTTAAACTTTTCTTTTTCTTTTCTTTTTCTTCTCTCCTCTCCTCTCCTCTCCCCTCTTTTTTCTAGGGTGGGGGAATGCTGAATTTGGAGAGGTAAGAAAGGGAGAGGCAAGAAAGTATACTGTTTTCAACAATAGGACAACAAAATCAGACTTCTTTTTTTTTTTGAGTTGGAGTCTCACTCTGTCACCCAGACTGGAGTGCAGTGGCCGCTCCCGGCCACCGCAGCCTCAACCTGCTGGACTCCGGCGATCCTTCCACCTCAGCCTTCCAAGTAGCTGGAACTACAGGCGTGTGCTACCACACCCTGCTAATTTTTGATTTATTGTAGAGATGAGGTCTCACCAAGTTGCCCAGGCGGGTCTCGAACCCGCAGGCTCAGGCAATCTACTCACCTCAGTCTCCCAAGGCACGGGATTATAGGCTGAGCCACCAAGCCCGGCTCAAAATCAGACCTCTATTGGTATAAATAATAATGATAATAGCCATGATACTACTTATAACAAATCTCATTTTACAAAAAAGCTTACTATGTACTAACACTACACAAACCTTTCTCATTGTGTTCTTATAAGAGAACTATCATGTTGGTATTGCTAGTCCCGTTTTACCAATGTGGACATCAAAGTTCAGAGAGATTAAGCAATAGCCCAAATGGGCAATTTAAGGTTTAAACTTGTACATGTCTGACTATAGATCTCATTGAGTTTCATACAAAATGGAATTGTATCAACAAAAGACTAAAAGGAGCTGCTTTATTTTCCTGAAAGTGGTGGTACAGGGGCATTGGTCACACATACACATACAGAAAAAACATAACTAAAGACAAGCATGATTCGACAAAGCCTCCACCACCCACCACTGAGGAGAGGAGAATCTTCAGTAAATTGTGCTGGGAAAACTGGCTGACCACATGCAGAAGATTAAAACAAGACCCCTATCTATCCCCATACACAAAAATTAACTCTAAATGGATCAGAGACCTAAATGCAAAACCTCAAACCATAAGAACTTTAGAAAATTCAGGACACACCTTTATGGAAGTTGGAACTGGCATCCAATTCCTGAGCAAAACCCAAAATGCACGGGCCATAAGAGATATGACAGATAGGTGGGATCTCATTAAACTGACAAGCTTCTGCAAAGCCAAAGAAACCATCAAGAGAGCAGGGAGACAGCCCACAGACTGGGAAAAAGTATTTGCCAACTCCATGTCTGACAAAGGCCTAACATATAGGATCTACAAAGAACTCAAACATGCTGAAAAACAAAACAAAACAAAAAACAACCCCATTACAAAGTGGGCAAAAGACATGAACAGACACTTCTCAAAAGAAGTGGCCAACAGATACATGAAGAAATGTTCAACCTCACTAGTTATCAAGGAAATTGAAATTAAAACTACACTGAGATACCATGTAACTCCAGTCAGAATGGCCATTATCAATAACTCAAAAAATAACAGATGCTAGCGAGGATGTGGTGAAAAGGGAACACTTCTACATTGTTGGTGGGAGTGTAAACTCATGCAGCCTCTGTGGAAATCAGTGTGGTGATTCCTAAAAGCTCTAAAAATCGACCTTCCATATGACCCCGCAATTCCCCTACTGGGAATATACCCTGAAGAACTCAAATCACTCTATAAAAAAGATGCCTGCATATGTATGTTTATCACAGCATTGTTCACAATAGCAAGATCATGGAACAAATCATGCTGTACATCAAAAGAGGAATGGATTAAAAAATGTGGTACATATACATGATGGAATATTATGCAGCCATAAAAAAGAACAAAATCATGAATTTCACAGCAACCTGGATGGAATTAGAGTTAATAATACTGAGTGATCTCCCACAGAAACAAAGATCTGAGTATCACATGTTCTCACTCATAAGTGGATCTTGAACAACTATCATAATACTATAAGAAAAGGATTGACAGTGGTGGGAAACTATGGGGGGGCAGGGAGGGAAGAGAGGTGGGATTAATGGTAGTCAATATCTGTCTGGGGACGGGGGGGGACACACCTCATCAACAAGGGTACCTGCACAATGCATATTTGTATACCTAACCCTTAACTGTACCTCACAATTTTAAAATAAAAAATATGTTTAAAAAAAAAAAGACAAGCATGAGAGGATGCCAGAGGGGAGCTAGGCAGGATGGAGATCATGGACTGTACAACACCCCATTTTTGTCAAGGAAAGAGACCTGTGAGCCATAAGGTGTCTGACCTCTGCAATTCCCCATTCATTTTCTTCCATCTCTCTTCTTTTTATTCTTGCAATCTCTGCTGCAACCTTCCCTTCTTCTCCTTTCTTTTCCTTTCCTTAACTCCATTCTTTCAGTCACTTTCTTCATTTTGATGTGTGTTAGGGAATATGACTCAAACCGACGAGCTAGACAGCTCTTAGATTCTCTTAATTTTGTTTTTTTTTTTGAGTTGGAGTCTCACTCCATGGCCCAGGCTGAAGTGCAATGGCACACTCATGGCCACCCCAGCATTGACCTGTTGGGCTCCGGCGATCCTTCCGCCTCAGGCTTCCAAGTAGCCAGAACAACAGGTGTGCGCTACCACAGCTGGCTAATTTTGGATTAATTGTAGAGATGAGGTCTCGTCAAGTTGCCTGGACTGGTCTTGAACCCACGGGCTCAGGCAATCCACTCCCCTTGGCCTCCCAAAGTGCTGGAATTACAGGCTATGCCACTTAACCCCGGGCCAATTTTTAATTTTTATTTTTTGAGACAGGGTCTCACTCTGTTGCCCTGGCTGGAATGCAGTGGCACAATCCTAGTTCACTGCGCCTTGACCTACCTCCTGGGCTCAAGCGATCCTCCTACCTCATCCTCCTGAGTAGTTGGGACTACAGGCATGTGCCATCACACCTAGCATTTTAAAATAAATTTATAGAGACAAGATCTCATTGTGTTGCTCAGCCTTTTGAAAGAAAGACCAGACAAGTATAGTAGGAAAAGGAATATCATGAGGGACGCTAACAGAGTCAGGCCACCCATGACTTGTGAATCCTACAGGGACATGGAGAGCTTCATGGTGCTTTTACCACTGTATACACAGAGCACAGCACTTCCTTTTCATAGGCATGAGGATTCATGAATGAATGAATGAATTAATACGTGAAGATGAAGGGGGTAGTCCCTGATTTGGGGCAGCTTTAGTAAAACTAGAAAATTCTCCTTACCATGACACCTCTCTTCTATTTCCCATGTGTCATTGAGATGTATCTTAAAATTACTCTGTGAGAAGTTTATTTTATGCCCTTTAAAAAGCAAATTTCCTTGGGAAAATGAGAAAGTTCATCTTAGTATAATTAATTTAGCTGCTTTCTTCTTAATACCTGGCCAAGATAAATGCAGTGAAGAGGTGGCAATGTTGATTTACCGGGAAAAGAAAATAATAATGGCTCTTGTGTGCTTTCTGGAGAGGCTGCGTCTGGATGATATTCTCTGGAGACCACAGGAGGAAACTGTTTTTTTTGAGGCAAGGAAGATAGGAGGGCAAATGGTAGATGAGGGCTAAGATAGGTAGGTGGGGAGCCTGACACTGTGAGCATCACTGTGTGTTTACAGATTCAGAACCAATAACAAAGCATGGAAGAGCACAGGATTCTAAATTCAGTACAAGATAGGCAATAAAAGATGATAGAGTGTGTCTACTAATATTTTTTAAAAAAATTCCTTTCCTCCCCCCATATGTTTCCTAAAATTTATTTGGACTGGAACACATATTTTAAAAGAGTAAGTCTCAAGAATTCTAGATTGCAGGAGGTACTATTTTGTTCTTTAATAAACCTGCATTTAAAAGGAGGACCTAAAGGGACCTTCATTTAACAAGTTAACAATCTAGGTTTCTGTGTCGGTAAAATGTGGAATAGAAATTAATACATAGCTAAATGCGAGATTAATTCATACTATACTATTTTTTTCTTTGCCTACTCAAATTCTCTCTGTGGTGAATATTTCAGGCTGATATAACAAAAAACAATTTAGAAAGGAGCAATGTTTAGAAACAACTTAGAAGACAAGAGTGTAGGGACTCTGATGATTGCCATCCACTAGAAGCACAGCCAAGGATGTGGGGGTTAATGAATGTAGATGCCAAAATTAAATAGGCCACATGGAAAGGAAACAGGCAGAGTGTATGAGCAGTCAGAAGTTATGGTTGCAAGATCTCTAGTCGCCAACAATGGCATTTTGCACACCATGGTCATTTTCCCAAGTCGAGGGTTGACTAGCAGGACAGGAATACAGAATGGAAAGAGAAGAAACAGAGGAAGCCCTTATTTCTTGCCTCTGGATCTGTTTCTGTGAATTATAAGTCTCTTAGTTATGTCCCTTCCATTGAGGAAATTTTGTCTGAAATTAAGGAAAGACTGGGGGGAATGTGTTTCTTGAGAGAACCATGGTTTTAAGTTGGTAGTTGCCAAGAATTTGAGTGGGAAAGAATAGCTGGTGGGAATGCACCTTGTTTTTTAAGTCTTGGATCACTCAGGCCCCCTGAATTCTCACAGTGAGGCAGAAGCATGAATGCCTGGGTTATATAGCAGGAAGTGACTCTGAGATCCACTCACTGAGTGTAACAACAATAATAACTAACACTTACTAAGTTCTTCTCTACATAAGTAGGCTCTGAACTAAACATTTTACATGGATTATTTTATCTATTTGGTATCCTAACTCTGAGATACTATATTACCCTGTTTTATAGATGAGAAAACAAAGGCTGATGAGTTAGAACAATGACCCCTCAGAGATGCCCATTTTCTAATTCCCAGAATTTGTGACTATGGTCTAGGTTATTGTTCATGACAAAAGGGACTTTGCAGATGTCATTAGGCTAAGGAACTTGAAGTGGGGAGATTATCCTGGATTATCTGAGTCGGCCCACTGTAATTTCAAGAGTCTTTACAGAGGGTTGAGAGAAGCTTTGAAGAGGGAGGAAGGGCTCACAAACCAAGGAACGCAGGCGGGCTCCAGAAACTGGAAATGGCAAGACAATGAGCTCTCCTCCAGAACTTCCAGAAGGATAACAGTCTTGCAGACATTTGGAATTTAGTACAATAACACATACTTTGGACTTTTGGACTTCCAGAACTATAAGAAAATACATTTGCATTGTTTTAAGCTGCTAAATTTGTGGTAGTTTGTTACAGTAACACTAGGAAACTAAGAGAAGGGTTAAGAATCTTCCACAGGTTCATACTACAGGTAGCCACAGAACCAGGATTTGTACTTAAGAAGCCTCCTCAGGCTGGGTTCAGTGGCTCAGCCTATAATCCCAGCACTTTGGGAGGCTGAGGCGAGTGGATTCTCTGAGTCTGCAGGTATAGAGCCAGGCAACTTGGTGAGACCTCGTCTCTGCAATAAATAAAAAGTTAGCTGGGCGTGCCTGTAGTTCAGGCTACTTGGAAGGCTGAGGTGGAAGAGTCGCCGGAGCCTAGCAAGTTAATGCTGGGGTGGCTGTGAGTGTGCCACTGCACTCTGACCTGGGCCACAGAGTGAGACTCCAACTCAAAAAAAAAAAACAACAAAAAAAAGGAAGTCTCCTCAAAAGTTACACACTTAGTCATCATGAAGTACTACTACCTTTCTATTGCTCCTACAAGCTCTGAAATATCGTTAATTGAGATCTACTATGTTAATTCTATGTTAATTTTCATGATCTTATTTACTCCCTAAGTTAGTTGATATTATTATACCCATTTTACAGATGAGAACAGTGAGGTTCAGATATTTTAAATAACTGAAATTTAAATCTGGGGTCAGTCTGACTGACCCTCAGTTCTAGCTGTAAGCCACTTCATCCTATTTTTATAGTCATTGGTCAATATTTTTTGAGTATCTGATAAATGCCAGCGTAAAACACAGACTCAAATTTGAGTATTTGCACCTCAGTAATTTTTGAAGACACCAAGATGGCTCACACAGGAGTCACTATATCAACTATACTCCAGGTATATTCCATTCCAGAGGGTTAGTGGTGAAAGCCTTGGAACTAAACTTATCAGAGACACACGCTTTTTTAAAAAAATTATTTTATTTTATTTTAAAGATGTGGGATACAATTCAGAATTAGGTACACAAATGGACATTGTATAGGCATAGTTTGGACCTCTGAGCAACCCTTTCCTGCTCCCTCCTGCTCTGGGAGCTTTTCTGTCCTCTCAATAAATCTTGCTTTCTCAAAAAAAAAAAAAAAAAAAAAAGGCTGGGCCCAGCACTTCGGGAAGCCAAGGCGAGAGGATTACCTGAGCCCACGGGTTTGAGACCCACCTGGGTACCTTGGTGAGACCTCATCTCTACAATAAATCAAAAAAAAGAAAAAAATTAGCCGGGCGTGGTAGTATGCACCTATAGTTGTAGCTACTTGGAAGACTGAGGAGGAAGGATCGCCGGAGCCCAGGAGGTTGAGGCTGTGGTGGCCGAGAGCGTGCCACTGCACTCCAATCTGGGCGATGAAGTGAGATTCCAACTCAAAAAAAAAGTTTGGACTTCTCTTTGGTTTCCAGTTTATGGTAAATGTTCAGGGTCCACTTTTTTTTTTTTGAGTTGGAGTCTCACTCTGTCACCTAGACTGGAGTGCAGTGG
>NW_007009537.1:590925-595368 GCF_000164805.1 Carlito syrichta | reverse complement strand
GAACCCGTGGGCTCAGGCAATCCACTCACCTCAGCCTCACAAAGGCACGGGATTACAGGCTGAGCCACTGAGCCTGGCTCAGGGTCCATTTATGAGTGAGAACAATGTGTTACTCTGTTGTTTGTTTCTGTGACAGATTACTGAGTATTATTGACTCTAAATCCATCTAAGTTGCTGCAAAGTCCATGTTTGTCCTTCTTTATGGCTGCATAACATACTATTGTGTATATGTACCACTTTTTTTTATCCAGTCCAGTTTTGATGGGCAGCACGATTGGTTCCATGTGTTTGCTATTGTGAATAGTGCAATAAACATGCATGTGCAGATATCTTTTTTGTAGAATACTTTGAGTTCCTCTGGATATATTCCCAGTGGGGGGATTGCTGGGTTATATGGAATCTTAGAAAATGCAGGAGACACACTTACAGAAGTTGGAGTAGGCAACTAATACCTGATCAAAACTCCAGGTGTCCATGCCATAAAAGATAAGTGGGACCTCATGAAACTAAAAAGCTTCTGCAAAGCAAAAGAAACCACCAAGAAAGCAGGGAGACAACCCACAGAATGGGAGAAAATATTTTCCAATCATATATCTGACAAAGGCCTAACAGCCAGGATCTATAAGGAACTCAAACGTGCCGAAAGGAAAAAAAAAAAACAGCCCCATTAAAAAGTGAGCAAAAGACATGTATAGACACTTCATAAAAGAAGGTATACAGGCAACCAACAGACACATGAAAAAGTGCTCAGTCTCACTAATCATAAGAGAAATGCAAATGAAAACCACATTGAGATACCACCTAACCCCAGTAAGAATGGTCATCATTATTAAAAACAAACAACAACAGAAGCTGATGAGGATATGGAAAAAAGGGAATGAGTCTACACTGCTGGTGTGAATGCAAATTAGGTCAGTCTCTATGGAAAACAGTATGGCAATTTCTAAAAGACACAAACTCTTTCAATCTCAGGGACTTCTTGTTTAGAATTAGCGAGGCTACACTCTGGCACCAGCTATTTAATTAGCTCTGATTGCTTGATTAGTATGGTCAAATTTAATAGAAGTAAATATAGTAAACAATATTTTGAGGTTATTAAATATCAGCCCACACATCTGACTATCACCACAGAAGAATCATTGCAACCTCAATCTACCACATATCAAAAGTTGTCTGGATGGGAGGATACTTGGCTTACAATAGCTAAAGTACTCTGAAACATAAAAGTAGCTTAGCTAACTAAAGGGTGTGGAAATGAAATGCATACTACTGGGAACTTTATGATCCCCAAAAGCCAGTACCTCAATGAATGACATTAAATTAATTAAAATATCACATCCTTTTATTATCTTACATTATTCTTACTATAATATAAAGGACAAAGTGATATACAGCACAATTATGTAGAAAATGGACCTGCCCAAAGAAAGAAAACAAAGTCAATTTTTGAATTATAATACTTGTAAATAGAACAAATACACAAACACACTCATTATGCTCCTCTGATTCCTGATGCCTATGCTTCAAATCACCTCCATGCCACAGACACACTGCTAGAAACAGTCCCAGGGATGCAAAATAAGAACTAGGGCATATGAACAAAACATCTGTAGCTAAATAGCATTAACATCACTGTGGACACACTTCTGAGATGGTAAAAATCACGCATGTGATGCATCAACATGTGTTCACTGTGTGAATCTCTGGATATAGAAAACCTGTGTTCCAGATTCCCTGTCTGTGTCTGTATTTGTGGAAACAAATGTCCCCAGACCTGGTGAGAACCCAGCAAAGGCTAATAAGTGGGAGGCTAAGTGTCCCAGACTGAACAAGCAGTTCTTTTTTAACAAAATATTTTGCCTAGGGGTACTCAAGCTATTTCCTAATGTGCTGGGCACAGAGACATGCAGCCACCATCTCACTGTCACTCAATGCACCCAGGCAGTGATGCATTTAATAGTACCAGTGGTTTCAAACATTAATGAGTCTAAACCACTACCTGGAAATCATTAGGCACTGAGAAGAATAACTACTAAAAAACTATTTTTTAAAAGCTCTAAAACGCTGTTGAAAGGGACTCTGGGATTTAGGAAGTTTACTGTATGTGACCAAGAGTGTCCTTTGAGTTCACATAGTTGTAGAAATCAAACCTCAGAGATGCCCCCTTCCAGCTGTGAGCTGTCATATGATTAAGATTGAAACATGAATCAGTTCCATCTCTTACAGGTCAGGTCATTTTTTAAAAAGCCAGGATCTGCATAACATTTCAGGGCAAACAAGAATGGGACATCAATAAAGGAGTCGCACCAAGAAGTTTCTCACCATGACTTCCCCACTAGTAATAGGTATCTGTGCTGCTGTTTTCCAGCTTCACACTGTCACGTGATGAAACCAAGGAAACTCTGAAGTCAGCCAAGAGGTCCAAAGCTGCCTAGTGAAGCAGCAAAGCCAACACCAGAACTTAAAATTATTTGGCTTCAGGTTAGAGATGTTTTTATCTTTTCTGATTTTGAGATCTACTTCTTTGAGCCAGCTCCTCTAGCATAAACACTCTCTAGAACTCCTATCAAGAAACGAATACTTGGTATCAGGGATGGGGGGGTAGAGTAAGGAATGAGAAACTTGGAGTATACAAGTGATTGACGAAATTACAAGGATCCACAGAAGTCCTGCCAAGCAAGCAAGTCATTGCCTCTGCCTGAAAATGTTTTAAACTTGAGTTATTGTTCCCTAAGTTCCATTAATAGTCTGTAAAGCAGCCTAGCTAATGAGACTTTTGAACGATAGAGCTTTTAAAAGTTTAATGGGTCTTTGTTCATCTAAACTTTATGATTATGCCAATATTTTATGGAGGTGTGTAGGGGGAAGACTGGTTGTGATAGTGAAGAGTAGAAGAAGTCCAAGACAAAGAAAGAGAAATATAGGCCAATATCTTTGATGAACATAGATGCCAAAATTCTTTACAAGATCCTAGCAAACTGGATTCAACAACACATCTCAAAAATCATCCATCATGACCAAGTAGGCTTCATCCCTGGGACGCAAGGCTGGTTTAACATTCGCAAGACAATAAATGTAATTAAATACATCAATAGACATCAGAATAAAAACCACATGATTATATCATTAGATGCAGAAAAAGCTTTTGATAAAATCTAGCACCCCTTCTTGATAAAAACCCTCGAACATCTAGGCATACATGAAACATACCTCAAAATAGTAAAAGCCATCTACGAGAAACCCACAGCTAGCAAACTCCTAAACAGTCAAAAATTGGAACCATTTCCCCTGAAAACTGGAACAAGAAACAAGACAAGGATGCCCACTCTCACCCCTCCTGTTCAATATAGTATTGGAAGTCCTGGCTAGAGCAATCAGAAAAGAGAAGGCAATCAGGGATATTCAAATAGGAAAAGAGGAAGTCAAGTTATCTCTCTTTGCAGATGACATGATTGTGTACCTTGAAAACCCAAGAGAATCTGTCAAAAGCCCCCTTGCACTGATAAAGGACTTTGGCAAAGTCTCAGGGTATAAAATAAATGTGCAAAAGACAATCGTATTTCTTGACACTAATAATAAACAAACAGAAACCCAAATAAAAAGCACAATCCCATTCACAATAGCGACACAAAAAAATGAAATACCTTGGCATCTTCCTAACCAGAGACATGAAAGACCTTTACAATGAACACTACAAAACACTGCTCAAAGAAATCAAAGATGACACAAACAAGTGGAAAAATATCCCATGCTCATGGATTGGAAGAATCAACATTGTGAAGATGTCCATCTTACCTAAGGCAATCTACAGATTTAATGTAATACCCATCAAATTACCAGCAACATTCTTCTCAGAGCTAGAAAAAACAATACAGGAATTCACATGGAAACACAAACGACCAAGAACAGCCAGAACAATCCTCAGCAAAAAAACAAAACAAAACAAAACAAAAAACACATTACCAGACTTCAAACTTTACTATAAAGCTACAATAATCAAAACAGCTTGATATTGGTACAGGAACAGGCATATAGACCAATGGAATAGAATTGAGATTCCAGAAGCAAAACCTCAATTTCTCAACCAACTCATCATTGACAAATCCTCTACCACCTATCACTGGGGAGAGGAGAACCTATTCAGTAAATGGTTCTGGGGAAAACTGGCTGACCACATGCAGAAGATTGAAACAGGACCTATCCCCATACACAAAAATTAGCTCTAAATGGATCAGAGACCTAAATGTAACATCTCAAACCATAAGAACCTTAGAAAATGCAGGACATAGCCGGGCTTGGTGGCTCAGCCTGTAATCCCGCGCCTTTGGGAGGCTGAGGTGAGTGGATTGCCTGAGCCTGCGGGTTCGAGACCCGCCTGGGCAGCGAGACCCCATCTCTACAATAAATCAAAAAATCAGCCGGGCGTGGTAGCGCGTGCCTCTG